>NC_092112.1:15080297-15125297 GCF_045679555.1 Salvelinus alpinus
TTGTCTGCGAGCAGCGAAACAGACTCTGGCAGGCTACAACTCTAATCCAACATAAGTTTGCACACTACCAAACCATTTACTACAGAGATCCAATGGAAGGAGAAAGATGGAAAGAGAGAGAGAGGAAAACAATTGGGTAGGGTATTAATCACCATATGGAGGAGAGAAGGGAGAGATGAATCTCACTGATTGCTTCTCATCACAGAATCATTATTTGCCATGTAGAGACGATTCCTCTTATTAACAAATAGCCCGAGCATCTGCCACGAGAGGGGAGCCTGTGTAATTATGGTGGATCATCTGAAACAGAATGCCTAACGGAATCACAGAATCACGTGTTACTGTCTCTGGGGCCTGTGGCAGATACAGGAAGTAAAAGCCTCCTCTGGAGCCGTGCCCTTCCCATAATTCAGCTGGGAATTATCTACTGTATGGTCAGTGGGCGATGATGAAACACAGTAATCTTCTTGGTGCATTGGCCTGACTCAAGAGAAACATTGAATTTTAGGGTGAAATTATGACGGAATTTAAAAAAAATTCGACTCCTACAAGTGCTAGCTGTTGAATAAGCTTAGTAAAGCGTTCAAGTTGCATTCAACCACTACTGTCATAACTTATTCTACATTTTTATATCAAACGTGTGATTATGATACCAAAAAGACCGCTGTCGATCTGTTATCATTTCAACAATACAAAAATGTTCCTGCCAGAACATGATTATTAATGATTATCATTAAGTTTGAGCCAAAAAATGTATATATATTTATATACCACTCTTCCCCTTGCAGTCTATAATCATCTTAGGCCTATAACCAGGTACCACCCTTCCCAGTCTATAATCAACTCATTCGGGGAAAGTTCTGTTAGGAAAAGTGTTGTTAGGACATGTCAGTATTCAGATACTTCCAGGACAGCTTCACTAATTCTCACCTATTGTAGGCCAACACATTGTAATTTACAGTGTTGTGTGGGGGCAACCGTATTTCAAATTGTAGATATTTACACACCTTTAAGTCATAACCAAATATTTGAGTTGATTTGGAGAGAGAAAACAAATGCTCTGCATGCCCCTATCTCCCCAGTGATTGTTAACTAGCGGTGGATAAAGTTAGCTGACGTATATCGTGGCTGTTTAAAGACAACTGAACCATGGGTTATAGTGTCTCCTGGCCTATAGACTACTTTCAGGATGAGGAACCATAGGTCAGTTGGTAAAGCATGGCATTTGCCAGGATAGTGGCTTTGATTCAAAAGCGTCTGCTAAATGGCATCTATTACACTTTAACAATATTAACATTAGGTTGTAAAATTCTGAACTTCCCCTTTAATATACACTCTGATTGGCATCTATTATATATTATTGTATTAACATTAGGTTGTAAAATACTGAACTTCCCCTTTAATATACACTGATTGGCATCTACTATATTATTATATTAACATTAGGTTGTAAAATACTGAACTTCCCCTTTAATCTACACTCTGATGTTGTTTCCCTGCAAACCGTTGAGTCACTCTTGCTTCTCTACCTTACTCTACTTCCCTGGTTTGTTTCAATGACCCCATGCTAGCATATTGGCACCAGCCACAACCCTGTAGCAAAACAGAAAGACAATAAAATAAATGATAGGGAGAGGAATGCAGTGCTCTGATAGTCACAAAATGGAGGGATAAATGAGAAGTATCGAACTTTGCTGACTCCCTGCAGTGCCATGATTGCTGGTCGATACCAAGGGGCACGCACAATCCTTTTTTTAGAATATCTCCCCACTCCCCAGGGGTGATGGAGACCCCATGTGTGTTTTTCAGATAGGTCATTTCTCCCTCTTTAGTGTCGCTCACCCTCCCGCAGACCCTTAAAAGCCTACACTACAGGGTCTGCACGGTCATCACTAGTAACCACAGCCACAAAGTCAAAAACCCCGCCTCTTTCTACAATTTATCTTCTTAAAATGTGATTATAAACCAAACCTTAACCCTCACATTAACCACCCTGCAAACCTTATACCTAACCTTAAATTAAGACCAAAACGCTCTTTATTTTTTAAAATATATATATGGACTTTGTGGCTGTGGTAACTAGTGGAAACCACTGACACATAGCGTCTGCTTTGCTATCACAGTGTGACTCTACTGTTTATTTTAGTAAATTCAAAAGAGCCCCCCAGTTTGCTAATATGTGGCAATCTACAATTAGGTTATGGTAACTCCATAGAAAATGAACATTTTGTGGTCTCATATGTCACATTACTTTTCTATTATCCGTGGAACTCAACGGTTTAACTCCTGACTACTAGAATGTGAATTGAGGCGTAGGGCAATCTGTCTAATGTGTGGGAGGAAATAGAGAAACAGATACACACCTATTTGAGGAGAGCATCTACTTTGGCGTTTATGTCAAATGAACATGGAACAAAAAATATATGAACATAGTCTACATACATTTGTTTGTGTATAGCGTAGGTATTACAAAGGCATGAATCATTTTCTGGTTTAGTTGCATGATTTGGATTTCATGGCACTCATGCTGTGTCTTCTCCCCTCATGCATGTCATTTACTGGCCAGACCTCATCAAAATGGAACAGAACAATGAACTGCTCACATGCCGGTCTGGTTATTGATTTATCTGTAAATTAATGGAGGGAAATCAAATTGTTGGTTTGTGCGGTAGAAGACCAGAACATGCAAGATCATACAAATCTTTCATTTTCCCTGATACTCCCTCCTCACATCCCTCTCAGCTTGTCTTTCCATAGCAGTAGAATCGAGAGTAATGTAATTCAGATTGAAACCTAATATAGGAACAGATTCTGCATGGCACCACTGCTCTGTTGTTCTACAGATATATATTTAGCCTTTATTTAACTAGGCAAGTCAGTTAAGAACAAATTCTAATTTAAAATGACAGCCTACCCCAGCCAAACCCAAACGATAATGGGCCAATTGTGCACCACACCACAAGACTCCCAATCACATCCGGTTGTGATACAGCCTATAATTGAACCAGGGTCTGTAGTGACGCCTCTAGGCCTGAGACGCAATACCTTAGACCACTGCGCCACTCGGGAGCCCAAATATGGGAGCGATGTATGCTAGTTTTATGAAGATATAGCACACATGGGTGTGTTGAAGGCTGGATTTCATTGGTTACTGCTGACATAGAGTACAGTTCATAGATGTGTTTATTAATTCAAACATGATGCTCATACATGGAACCTGAAATGAGATCAGAGACATACTGTAAATACAAGCATATGTCCTGGGAACTACATAGCTCACGCATACACCTAAACCTTCAATTACTTAGACAAGCAACAAGCAAAAGCGTAGGCAAGCAACAGTGGAATAGTTGGAGGAAAATAAATTATATGTTTTGATTTTCTTATTTTTTGTTATCTGCTATCAGCTTGGCATGTTAAGCTTCTTGGAAATTAGTTATTGTAGTTTGAAATCTCAAAATCATATTTTTGGCATGAGGCAAACAACATAATTTGGTAAATATTATTGCTATCACAATGTGACCCTACTGTTTCTTTGGGTAAATTCATAAGAGCCCCCAGTGTGTGAAAGCCATTTATGTTTTGGTTGAGGATATTGGAGAAGGTATTCTTGCAGGGCGATCATAGCTTCTGTTTTGAAAGCCATGAGTTTACCTACAGAACTGTCATCATAAATACAGTTATCATCTGGGCAAACTGAGGCAGTCTTGATTAAAGACACACAATCATTTAATTGCAGTGTCGAAGCACATAGATTACAATCAGACTTGAATTGTGTGAACACAATTACCTCCACTGGACTGCCTTGCCCTCTCATTCTAGCCCCCCAATCCAAATTTTGATGTAGAACCTGCAAAAGGGTAGCCCTCACATGCAAAAATAATTATTTCTACCCTATTGCAAGTGTGTTGAATGGTGTTGATTCCTGTTGCCTACTGATCCATCTATTGTGGAACGGTGGAGTGAGTTGGAAGCCAAGGGTTTAAAGCCAACGACAGTGAGCGCATCCCAATTATTGTGAATGTGAGCATCTGTCCCTTCCAGTCTATATAGGACAGCATTGGCCATGTTCTTCAATCATCAAATCCATTACACATGTCCTGTGAGGTGTAGAGGGACTGTGCTTGTGTACAGATGGCTTCTAACAACTTGTGCACAAAGTCATTGGGGGCTTTTTTAATCTAGTGGATTACTTGATACATTTAAATGAGTGTTTCCTTCAATGCACTTTCTTAGTACATACTTGTCTTTCATGTGTATTAGCTTCTGAAGTAGCGGGACCTGTTAAATGTACTGTAAAATTGTTATCTTTCATAGTCATAGTTTCATAGGTAACAATATATTTCTCTCAGTCACTGGTTTCATCTCAATAACTCATAGCACAGAGCTCCAACAATGACTTCCCAGTGCAATTGTCCTGTAAATCTTATTGGTGCTTATAACGCCAGGATTGTGGCTTCAATTCCCGGGGCCACCCACATGTAAAATGTATGCACACATGACTGTAAGTCGCTTTGGATAAAAGTGTCTGCTAAATGGCATACGGTGAAATGCTGAAGATCCAATGGATGCTCCCTCCATCCACTTCCCTTTACTTTCTCTGCTACCGCATCCTCAAGCTATCAAATGACGGAAAACACAAACCATCATAACACAGCCACCTCTGTCCAATTGCGCCTACCGCCAGCCTCAATTACCCTCCATCCCCTCTGCATCTGCATTCTAATGGCTTTGTCAGAGCTCGTATGAGTGCTCCGTAATTGCCACCTGTTTTGCATTCTAAAGCACTCGAATCAATAGAGGGAGATATTGATGGGCCTGCCCAGACGCTGGTTTGGGCCTTTATCCATTCTTCCAATTTTGCACTACCCATTTGCAATGCTGATCAGCCTCGGGCGAAATATGGCCACATAAGCCCTAGTGCTAATGGAGAAAAAGAAACTCAGTCTCCTTTATTCACTCTTTCCCATCCCCCCCTTCAATCTCCATCTCTAGGCCCTCTGGTCTCCTCATCCGCCCCAGGGCAAGGACGGGGTGGCTGGATAGCTGATTAGCAAGCGACCCCTAGGGGGGAACCCAGGCTCTGTAGCTCCGGAGGTGGACGTATAAACTGGAGAGGTTTGGAGAGGGGGCATGGATCAGTCTGGTGTAATGAGAACAGTACCAGAAGGAGGAGCAGGTCTCCAGCTGTTGAACAAGCCTCCCTGTGTGGCTGGGGTTCAGCACACAGAGTTAGACACCGGTTGAGAGAGGAGCATCAACAGAATATTAATGTTCTGAAGAGAGTTCATTGATTGGGTGGCACAGATACTCTATTGGCCCTATGTTACTGCAATGAATTCTATTCACTTCAGAGCATCATATTTGAATCAGAATGACACTTTATTACTTGAAAACACGTAATAGTGGATATACAGACATGACCTTGCAGACAAAATGTAGGAATGATCTCTAGAGTAATGCTCGTACTTGCATTAATATATGGTTAGACATTATTTCTCTCATATGAAATGAGACCCCCTGACAGGTTTGTCTTTCCGATTATACAAGTTATTCTTGATACTTACCATCTCAGTCTAGAATGTTAAGCAGTGCTGTCTCTTCATTCCTTGAAAGACAAATTAATTAGCAAACTGTTCAAATCTACCAGACTTTTAAATCACATGACAGTATAATGACTAAGGTATTTGACATTAGTGACTAAAGTATTTGACTGGGACACGGCCATGGTTGCCACAGCTAAAATATAAAGAACATTAGTAGCCTAATGAATTTCAATAGCTATTTGCTTCCATAGGATATCCTGAGAACAAGTACAGGGATGCTAATTATAAATGCGAATGATTTTTCCTAGTTTTCATATCTGTTGTATGGATAAGACCATGGCATTATAAAATCTGAAATTAGACACCAATTAAGACATAGCGCTATGGCTCTTTACTCATAACAATACCATAGACTCACCTGGCATACTTGATACCACTAATTAAGACGAAACAATGGATTTTTCTACCACAACTTTGACAAAATCCTGAAACGTGACACTGCAGCATCAAGCCCCTTATCAGATTAACCAGACGCTAATTAATTCCCACAAAAATTTGAGAGAGAAATAGAGGGGAGAAAATAGATACGTAATAACTTAGTCGCTCATCAAGGTGTGATGCTAGTTATCGCTCCGTAGGGTGTGATTACGATCAGTGATCAAGATGAAAGTTCAAAAGGACAGAACGCCAGAGGAGCTCGTTAGCCCCTAATTGAAGCGGGTAGATTTCATTTGCTGCCGGCTCATAGAAAGAAATTCCGCTCATCCACTCAAATCCCCCCTCGGATTACAGAGCATCTTCATTTGGTCCATGATCATCTGAAAGACAATACGTAGAGGTTATCTTGACAAACCTTCTTTAGACTGTGTGGTATTATTTGTGACTGATAAGGTTATCCAGGGTAACACTTTGCTTAAATATTCCATCCTAAATGCATACCAAAAAACGGGCATAACAAATGTTGGTTGCAGTCCCAGCTGATGGCATCTAATGACAAATAACAGGGGACCCTCAGCGTCACGCAGACATGCCTTCATTGTTAGCATTCCTGTAAATGGAACAGGGAGGACACTTGAATCAGGTTGGTGACATTTGACCTTTTCAAGGTTCAAAACAATTTCGAGTTTTGTCCCAATTTACCTTGATAACCTAGCCTGGTGGAACCAGCCTGATCGCTGCGTTAACCATTACATTTTGCTTCACATATCATGATATCTGAAGTAAAATAGAAAGGTGAGTGCAATGATCAGGTTGGTTTTACCCTGCTACCATAACCACTATTGATAATATAGTCAGTGTTAGTGTGAGACCGACCAGTATCCTTGATGAGGGGCCAGGAGCTTTTCTACGCTGCCATGCTCATCATTGGGGCTCTGGCAAAGGAGTCACCTCTTGCCTGCTCACCAGCGGTCCTTTATGGAGAGACCAGAATTAGGTAGATTCAGTCTGACCTGTTCAACATTCAGCATATTATACGTTTGTTTGTCATATATCACCTATCCTAACTGCCATTGGTAATAGAACAGTGACTGTGTATGTGTTCACAGAAACATGTATGGAGACAACACATAGAGACTTGCAAGATGATGTGATGATGTCCAGACTGACAGACAGGATTGATACTGATGTCTGTCTTTATTATTGAATTGAATGGTATCAGTCAATATGGGGAGGTAGAAACCCTGTGTATTCTGCACCAGGATCAGGGTACTCCTGTTGTATATGGGACACCACACAGGAAGGTATGACCACTCTGAAGGTATGACCACAAGGTAGCTGATGATGATCAACAACCAATTTGACAGAGCTTGAAGAATAACAAAAATAAATAATGGGCAAATGTTGCGCATTCCAGGTATGGAAATCTCTTACAGACTGGCAGCTGTTAAAGGTGATTCTAACATGTATTGACTCGGAGATGTGAATATTTACGTAAAGTAGATATTTCTGTATTTCATTTTCAATAAATGTGCAAAAATGTCTAGAAACATGTTTTCACTTTGTCATTATGGGGCATTGTGTGTAGATGGGTGAGAATGAATGGGTACGAATACTTTCTGAAGGCACTGAATGTATTTTATCATTCAATGGGGTTTTAGTGCCAGTTCGAAGGTGATAATCTTGTACGTTGCTGTGGTGCTGCTGATGTTGCTGTGGTGCTGCTAACGTTGCTGTGGTGCTGCTGACGTTACTGTGGTGCTGCTAACGTTGCTGTGGTGCTGCTGACGTTACTGTGGTGCTGCTAACGTTACTGTGGTGCTGCTGATGTTACTGTGGTGCTGCTAACGTTGCTGTGGTGCTGCTGATGTTACTGTGGTGCTGCTGACGTTGCTGTGGTGCTGCTGATGTTACTGTGGTGCTGCTAACGTTGCTGTGGTGCTGCTAGTGTTGCTGTGGTGCTGCTAACGTTGCTGTGGTGCTGCTAACGTTGCTGTGGTGCTGCTGACATGGCTGTGGTGCTCCTGACGTTGCTGTGGTGCTGCTAACGTTGCTGTGGTGCTGCTAATGTTGCTGTGGTGCTGCTAACGTTACTGTAGTGCTGCTGATGTTACTGTGGTGCTGCTAACGTTGCTGTGGTGCTGCTAACGTTACTGTAGTGCTGCTGATGTTACTGTGGTGCTGCTAACGTTGCTGTGGTGCTGCTAACGTTGCTGTGGTGCTGCTGATGTTACTGTGGTGCTGCTGACGTTTCTGTGGTGCTGCTGATGTTACTGTGGTGCTGCTGATGTTACTGTGGTGCTGCTGATGTTACTGTGGTGCTGCTGATGTTACTGTGGTGCTGCTGACGTTGCTGTGGTGCTTCTGATTTTGCTGTGGTGCTGTTGACGTTACTGTGCTGCTGTCTGTCTGGGGCCCAGGTTCAGAGACAAACAGAAGAAAATACTATAAGATACAGACTGAGAAACAGGGGACCCATCGCTGCAATCTTAAAACTGGCCCGATCAACCAACCTGTCGGACTCTCCATTCTATGCTGAGAAAGATGAACGTCATGATGGGGGAGCAGAGAGTCGCGTTGAGACTCGGGGCAAAGCTGAACACTTTGGAGGTTAGATTGAGAGCTCTGATCTCTGACGTTTAACGAATAATGTAAAAATGATTTGTATAATGAACATAGCTGTGCGTGTGTCTATTTCAGCACAAGCAGTGGAGCTTGTGGAACTGATCCAGTAGTCAGTAGTCACAGGAAGTAGAGGACCTGAACAGAGAAAACACAGCTAATGTGTAAGGGTTTTGCTTAAGTCAGCCTTTTAAGAAACAAATAGGATTATTTTGCAAGTCATTGTGACTGAGGTAATGTACATGTAAGCTTTGTAGTATTTCAGATCCACCCAATAATCTCAAGTTACAGCTGATGGAAAATGTATTAAATAAGCAGTATTTTTGCTGCTTGTCTGCATATGTCTGGGAACATATTTTGTCACACTCTTCCCACAGACAGTAACGTTGCATTCTCAACCACTCTTTTGGAAACATGTTCTTCTGGCACCCACATAACAACGCCTTCACCACTCTGGTCTACAAAAACGTTTTCACAAACATTGGCAACGCTTATAACCCAAACACGGGTATAGTGTTTTGGGTTATAAGCGGGTATAGCAGACCAAACACGGGTATAGTGCACCGCAGGCCCTTCTATGGAGAACTACAATATATGCACCTTATTATCAGTTCCATAGTTTCCAGTTGTCATTCTAGTACACGGCTTTGTGACAGTAAGTCAAAGGATTGATTATTAGTTGTATCAGATGTTTTAGTGCTTGGCCAGAACAAAAATGTGCATCAAGGATCGGTAAACAGTAGTGTAACTTAGTGTTTTGCTTGGGCACAGGTTTCTTCACGTGCACCAGTGAGAGGCGTCTACCATTTCAAGTTTGACATCTATGCACATGGACACGCATCATATACGGCATGTGCTGTCTTGGTCAAGAATGGTCAACATGTAGTAACAGCTGAAGAAGGCCAGCCTACCCGTAATGTTAACTCTTCTAATGGAGTTTCGCTGCTACTGCAGGTGTGAGATGTGGTCGCTATACAACTCTGCCGTGGCTATTGGATATAGGACAATCAATACCACTACAGCACCTTCAGTTGTCACCTGCTGTTCACCATGTGAAGATTAAAGTAAAGATAGACTCTGTACCTTTTATCTCTGTTCAACTGTATGACACTAATGCTACCGAGTCAGCAAATGAGAGTTTAGCCAGTAAATTGTACAGTAATTTTCAGATTATATATTTAATTAAAAAATATATTTATATATATATATATATATATTATATATACAATGTCAATAGTATAAACTGAAAATAATATATATATATATATATATGTATGTATTCTTTTCAGTTTATACTATTGACATTGTCAGTTTGGTAAAGACAGAAAAGTCAAAGGAACGTATTATTTGATATAAAGACATGGGTGTTATCTATACGTCTTCAGCTAAAATAGTAGCAGGGTCTGTCTGCATAAGGCTCTGCCTCTATGGTCCGTGGCTCTGGATCATGTGTAACGATTCTCCTCTTCGTCTGAGGAGGAGTAGGAATAGTCGGACCAAGGTGCAGCGTGGTACGTGTTCATTTTAATAAACAAAAATAAACTGAACACTGAATTGACAAAAAATAATAAAGAGCGAGAACGAAAACGAAACAGTTCTGCAAGCAATACGCACAAACAGAAAACAATCACCCACAACACACAATGGAAAACAGGCTACCTAAGTATAGCTCCCAATCAGAGACAACGATTGACAGCTGCCTCTGATTGGGAACCACACCAGGCCAAACACAGAAATAGACAACCTAGACATACAACATAGAATGCCCACCCACATCACACCCTGACCAAACAAAACATAGAAACATACAAAGCAATCTATGGTCAGGGCGTGACATCATGTCTATTTACTTGTGTATGTGTTCTAGTGTGCAGGTTGTAGCATGTGTTCTAAATGTTCCTTCCTGTTATGTGTTGTCCACATCCCAGACCGGGGTTATTTATACAATGTGTTGTAAATGGGTTTTTGGTTATAAATGTATAGCATAGAAGGTTCATATTGTTTACCCTTTTTCTGTCATTATCAGTCATTGCAGTATCCATCCATTATCCCTTGTCTGTTTTCCAGATAGAATACATTCATACAGTATGCCTCACCATACCTGCCTTTTCAGATGTGGCCCCTCCCTTCCCCTCATAGCCTAAAGAGGGCCTATAGCTAAGCTTATTAGCGCTGTCATTACTGCATGCTCCTCCCACTTGCTAATACCCTCATTAGAGCCCAAATGAATGGTGAAGGTAGATCTGTCAGTGCCCAGAGTGTGGTTCCCGCCCCCTCTTTGCCTCTGCCTTCCCCAGCACTAATGAGCTTCCCCTGGGGCAGGGCATCACCTCGGTGGGGGTTAAGAGGCCATTGTGTCACCCGTTTAAAAGTGCCACCTAACCGTGACGGCCCCCAAATTGTCCCGCAAATGCAAGCTCGTTTGTCTTGACTGGCTGCTGAGGGAGCTGACGTCTCGACTGAAGGGCTCGTTGTCTGAAGGGAGGTAGCTCATTTAGTGATGCTGGGAAGTTTTATGCTTGTGTGTAAATCATTTTTCCAAAAAGGTTTTTAAAAATGTTATCTGAATGAGGATGCATAGACACACAAGTGAAGCCAAGACGTACTAAGAAATCAAAAATATAAGCACACCCATAAGTACAAACATGCCCACGCGCGCGCGCACACACACACACACACACACACACACACACACACACACACACACACACACACACACACACACACACACACACACACACACACACACACACACACACACACACACACACACACACACACACACACACACACACACACACACACACACACACACACACACACACACACACACACACACACACACACACTTAACATTCATATCTCAAATCTCCAGAGACTGGTTATTTGCTGCCACATTTCAAACCAGAAAAACATCAAAATGCTCTGGGTGAGACCATTGTGAGGGAACCTTTCAAGGCCCTAGCATTAAATATGAATAAAACCAACCGTATGAGGAGACTAAGCTGAGAAGAAAGGGTGAAAGGAAAGAATACAACTGCAGTCCCTTTTCTCTGTTAATGCGTTATTGTTTGTTTGGTTCAGCTTTAAACCCTGCTTGAACTTGAATTGAGGGACCTTTGCTAGTCACAAATGAGTCATCATTGTTAAACATAAAAAAGCTAATTATATGAATGATTGGTTTAGTGGCTTGTTTTGTAAGATAATTAGTCCCCTTTTCCACAAAAGGGTTCATTATCATTTTAAGCTATTATAGAGGTAAAACAAATTAAATATCTCTAATTATATGAAGCGTAATGGACTAAAATAAAATAAAATCTACACAGTATTTATGATTTTTTTAAATAAACAAACAAAATGCTACGTTAGTGATTTAATCCCCACAAAAGGCAATTTTTCTGTCTTCTAACCTAATCGACAATAGGGTAGAATCCTGTACCGGTATAATGAATCATTCCAGCTCATGGTCTGTCTACTACAACTGATGATCACCAATCTGTTCAATTGTTTATAAACATTGATACATCCATAAAGAGACATGCAGTGATAAAAAATAAATAAAATTATAACACAACAACTAAGAGGGTATTACTGAATG
Organism: Salvelinus alpinus; assembly: GCF_045679555.1. Classification (NCBI taxonomy): domain Eukaryota; kingdom Metazoa; phylum Chordata; class Actinopteri; order Salmoniformes; family Salmonidae; genus Salvelinus; species Salvelinus alpinus. The sequence continues at coordinate 15,092,502 of NC_092112.1, forward strand.
TCAATGCTTATTTGAATGGGACGTAGGCATTCCGTTCAGCTGTTCAATACATTCTATTCTAAATTATTAATTTTAGGATTAACTCCCTCCCCCATAGAGCAGGACCGACCCCATTATAGTGGGCCCCTCTCTATGGTGCTCTAGGGAGTGATGATTGTAATAACTACCTTTCCTCTTCGGATGAATTAGTGGGAAAAGGGGAATTAGACTGAACAAAGGGACCGTTCCATCCTTATTATTATTACGCTTTGGCCGGAGTTACAGCATGATTGAAAATAACCCATTTGAGGTAAGTTAAGTGAAGATTATGGTGTATTTACATGGATTTATTGTAGATGGTTGCATTCACGATACAGGAAGCTGGGGATCCACAAAGGGGCTAATCGTAAGGATTGCAGGCTGGTTGGTTATCATGGACTGGGAACCAAAGATAATCCTAGTTATTAGCAGCAATGCTCGCTAGAAAAGGGAATGCAGACAGGTAGAAGGATACAAGGCTGAATTGGGGAGGAAAACCATATGGGGTCATCGTAAGAATGTGAAATGGTGACCAGTGATTGAGATGTGCATCGTGAAACGGTATTAGTTTGACTGAGATATCTCATGGAACGTTCTAAACACCTGACTTACAAAGTATCGCCCCCCCCTATAAAATAACATCCCTATTCATACCGTGGCCATTTGAGCTCTGTGACTCACTGTGAGGTCAGGTTGAGAAGTCCTGTTACCGCTTTATCATGACAAATGACACCTTCATCTGCCCCCCTCCATCACAGAGAAATCCCTGTCAAACAACAGGAAGAGGAACACTCCAATTCAAACATGTACTCTATCTAGTCAATCAACATGATTGACATGATTGTTGTGTATTACCCTACAAATCATGTAGACATGAAGTCACAGATGTCCATCCGGTTGGTCAATATTAGAGAGAGACATATTCTGAACCTAGACACATTCCTCAAGAGTCAAGCGATTTTCACCCAGGCTTTTAGACGAACCGCACAGGAGTCTGTGGCATATGAATACAGCTCTAAATATAGATAACAAGTGGATCTGTAGACACTGGAGACTATGCTTGCTACACGGGAGTCAGAAAAAGAACTCTGCATCACTGTCAAAGTGGCATCTGCAATGTTTATCCCTCTTGGCAGGAGTGGGTAGAGCTAGGTAGAGTTATCATCCCAGGGGGCTGGATGGGGTCACCAGTTCAACGAGGTAACGGGAAGCTGCCACAGGGCAACAATCTAAAGGCTTTCTGCCTCATTCTTGTCGTCAGTTTCATTGACACTGCTGACACCTCACGTTAAGTCATAAGGCACATTTTCCTGTGTGCTCTGGGTCAAAGCTGCTCCTAACCCTAGAGCTACACTGGACCAGGGCGTCGAGATAACAGATTTTTTCTTTTTTTTACCTGCAACACTGGAAACGTTACATTTTGCCAGCGTGAGCAGAGTTCAAGTCAATGTATCCTATTTTTCTCTGGCGTGAGATGCACGTCGAAATCTTGAGAATAGAACCAAAGATTTGATCCCAACTATGCTTTTGGTTCTAACCTTCAAAAATCAGGTGAATTGGACTAATAGTATGGATTTGAATGACTGAGATTCAGATGATTGTGGTTGTGTTTCTCACCTCAATGTGACAGGATGTCTTCTCATCAGATTTCAGATACATTTTCAGACATTGAAGTGGGTTTATCTTGGTCGGGAACATTTCTACTTGAACAAAAAAACAGATGAATTAGGGAAAATGCTTGTTTTTCAACTACACACAAGAAGCAACTTGATAAATCCTTAACCACCTGCTTATTTTCCAGTCAGCGAATCAATAACCACACGGGTGGGTGAGTCAATTATCACACCATTGAAAATAATGCCATTGTTGATTAGATGCCTTTTTCATTAATTAGGCATTTTTTTTCTTGAACCGTCCACTAGAAACTTATGGAAAATATAAAAAACGAATACTATTTATGTTTTTTAGTTTTTTTTGTTATTGAAGTTTAAATGATCCAAATGACCATAGATTGCCATAGATGACCTGTTAATTACCAAAATTACTGAAGATTCCAGTAACTTTGATAAATTACTGGTATCTTTGCAACCTTAGTTGTAGGTATTGTCCACTATGTTATCCCTCAATGTATCTTCAATTGAAAACCAGCTATGTCTATGAGGCCTCTGAGGGTCAATAAGGGGTTAAAGAGGATAAAATACAAACTACAATGTCTGGCCTCCAGGTGGCCCCATCAGTTTAAGAGTAACCTCAGGAGGGGGGTAACTATTAGTTATCCATCCCATGTAGAACCTATTACCTTCTGCAGAAGAACCTACTACCTGAACATGTTACATGTGCGTGTTCGTGAGTGTCTCAGGTTTTCAGAGATAGCTTTTCAAAGTCTGTAGATCAAACCATTCAGACTCTCCAGGCTCGGACTCAAAGTCTGTAGATCAAACCATTCAGACTTTCCAGACTCGGGCTCAAAGTCTGTAGATCAAACCATTCAGACTCTCCAAACCCGGGCTCAAAGTCTGTAGATCAAACCATTCAGACTCTCCAAACTCGGGCTCAAAGTCTGTAGATCAAACCATTCAGACTCTCCAGACTCGGGCTCAAAGTCTGTAGATCAAACCATTCAGACTCTCCAAACTCGGGCTCAAAGTCTGTAGATCAAACCATTCAGACTCTCCAAACTCGGGCTCAAAGTCTGTAGATCAAACCATTCAGACTCTCCAGACTCGGGCTCAAAGTATGTAGATCAAACCATTCAGACTCTCCAGACTCGGGCTCAAAGTCTGTAGATCAAACCATTCAGACTCTCCAGACTCGGGCTCAAAGTCTGTAGATCAAACAGCCAATGTTCAAAAGGTGTTAGTCCAAAACCTGCATGTTACAGTGGGACTCATTGGGTTAGGGGCCTGATGGCTGTTGCTAACTGCGGTGTCATGTGGTGTCACCTTGTCATTAACAAGGTGTCCTTTCCAAGCATGTCCAGGACAGAGTTGTGTTTGTGTGAGTGTGCATAATGTGTGGCTACATGTACCTGTGCATACAATGAATATGTGTAAAGTGTGTGTGTGTGTGTGTGTGTGTGTGTGTGTGTGTGTGTGTGTGTGTGTGTGTGTGTGTGTGTGTGTGTGTGTGTGTGTGTGTGTGTGTGTGTGTGTGTGTGTGTGTGTGTGTGTGTGTGTGTGTGTGTGTGTGTGTGTGTGTGTGTGTGTGTGTGTGTGTGTGTGTACTGTATGTCTTCTTGTGTGGGGATGATAAATAATGCTTGTGAAGTTCTTAAATCTGCAAGATTTTGCTATACCTTTTAGCAGTACACACAATCCCGGAATTCTGCTCAAGTGGTGAGCTTCCTATAGAGCAGTTACTGATTACAATCTTGCCAGCTATATGGATGACTCACTTGGCCCTGCCCTAAAGGAGATTCACAGAGCCTGAGAACAGACCTGTGGAGCGACACACTGAGTGTGGGCTGAACAGCAGCAGCATGCACAGCAAGAGAACAAGGGGAACAAGGCCAGGGCGCTAACCTCTACATCGCTGTGACACTACCGTCAAAGGTGACTGATGAGGTCTAGTCATAACAGTTCTCAAGCCTCACTGTGGCACACCTTCTCCGTCGCACTTACAAGAAGCAATGGAAACAAGGCTGCTATAATGCTGAACCACCAGCTAAATGGCTAGTGTGTCGCTAACATTAGAGGTTACCAATGAGGATTAGTCACAACATCACAGGAGCAGTTGTCAGCTTCTTTCTGGTACAAACACACCTGAATCCTGCCTGCACTTACAGGAAATGAATAAATGTATTTCCAGTGTGAATTCTCACCTGTCACCATTGGCTTAGAGCTTAGTCCCTTCCTTGTCGGCAGGTAGCAACACGAAGATAATTAACGAGAGTAGAAAGAATGTTAACAAGGAGGAGACTCTTCAAACTATTTTACAACCATCCTAATAAGTCATAAAGTAGAGCGGAGACAAAAATACTTGATCCAATTAGACTGAACTCCATTGAACATCAGGAGCAAATTCAAAACATCCACAAAGCATCAATACATTGGTCTACATAGAATCAAATTACTACTCAACCCAATTTATCCTCAACCTTGTCATCCATCTATCCGTAGCCTAAAGACCTTTACCATTCTCAGACCCCATTCCCATCCAACCCTCTCTCATCCCACTCTCCTTAATCTCTTCATGGCTGTCTGACCTTTGAAGATCCCTGGGATCCACATCACTCCTAATAACTTTGGAAGGGTGAGGCAAAGGTGCATCTGTGGATGCAGGATGAGCAATGTGAGCTAGGTTTTCTGCCCTTAGTCACATGGATGTACTGAATGTAACTTGATTCTTATAGACTACACAACATTATGTGCCTTTCTCTGGTTGTTATAGACTACACAACATTATGGGCCTTTCTCTGGTTGTTATAGACTACACAACATGACGGGCCTTTCTCTGGTTGTTATAGACGACACACAGCATTATGGGCCTTTCTCTGGTTGTTATAGACGACACACAACATGACGGACCTTTCTCTGGTTGTTATAGACGACACACAACATTATGTGCCTTTCTCTGGTTGTTATAGACTACACAACATTATGGGCCTTTCTCTGGTTGTTATAGACGACACACAACATTATGGGCCTTTCTCTGGTTGTTATAGACGACACACAACATTATGGGCCTTTCTCTGGTTGTTATAGACGACACACAACATTATGGGCCTTTCTCTGGTTGTTATAGACGACACACAACATTATGGGCCTTTCTCTGGTTGTTATAGACGACACACAACATTATGGGCCTTTCTCTGGTTGTTATAGACGACACACAACATTATGGGCCTTTCTCTGGTTGTTATAGACGACACACAACTTTATGGGCCTTTCTCTGGTTGTTATAGACGACACACAACATGACGGGCCTTTCTCTGGTTGTTATAGACGACACACAACATTAAGGGCCTTTCTCTGGTTGTTATAGACGACACACAACTTTATGGGCCTTTCTCTGGTTGTTATAGACGACACACAACTTTATGGGCCTTTCTCTGGTTGTTATAGACGACACACAACATGACGGGCCTTTCTCTGGTTGTTATAGACGAGACACAACATTATGGGCTTTTCTCTGGTTGTTATAGACGACACACAACATTATGGGCTTTTCTCTGGTTGTTATAGACGACACACAACATGACGGGCCTTTCTCTGGTTGTTATAGACGACACACAACATTATGGGCCTTTCTCTGGTTGTTATAGACGACACACAACATTATGGGCCTTTCTCTGGTTGTTATAGACGACACACAACTTTATGGGCCTTTCTCTGGTTGTTATAGACGACACACAACATGACGGGCCTTTCTCTGGTTGTTATAAACGACACACAACATTATGGGCCTTTCTCTGGTTGTTATAGACGACACACAACATGACGGGCCTTTCTCTGGTTGTTATAGACGACACACAAAATGACGGGCTTTTCTCTGGTTGTTATAGACGACACACAACATTATGGGCCTTTCTCTGGTTGTTATAGACGACACACAACATTATGGGCTTTTCTCTGGTTGTTATAGACGACACACAACATTATGGGCCTTTCTCTGGTTGTTATAGACGACACACAACATGACGGGCCTTTCTCTGGTTGTTATAGACGACACACAACATTATGGGCCTTTCTCTGGTTGTTATAGACGACACACAACATTATGGGCCTTTCTCTGGTTGTTATAGACGACACACAACATTATGGGCTTTTCTCTAGTTGTTATAGACGACACACAACATTATGGGCCTTTCTCTGGTTGTTATAGACGACACACAACATTATGGGCCTTTCTCTGGTTGTTATAGACGACACACAACATTATGGGCCTTTCTCTGGTTGTTATAGACGACACACAACATTATGGGCCTTTCTCTGGTTGTTATAGACGACACACAACATGACGGGCCTTTCTCTGGTTGTTATAGACGACACACAACATTATGGGCCTTTCTCTGGTTGTTATAGACGACACACAACATGACGGACCTTTCTCTGGTTGTTATAGACGACACACAACATGACGGACCTTTCTCTGGTTGTTATAGACGACACACAACATTATGGGCCTTTCTCTGGTTGTTATAGACGACACACAACATGACGGGCCTTTCTCTGGTTGTTATAGACGACACACAACATTATGGGCCTTTCTCTGGTTGTTATAGACGACACACAACATGACGGACCTTTCTCTGGTTGTTATAGACGACACACAAAATGACGGGCTTTTCTCTGGTTGTTATAGACGACACACAAAATGACGGGCTTTTCTCTGGTTGTTATAGACGACACACAACATGACGGACCTTTCTCTGGTTGTTATAGACGACACACAAAATGACGGGCTTTTCTCTGGTTGTTATAGACGACACACAAAATGACGGGCTTTTCTCTGGTTGTTATAGACGACACACAAAATGACGGGCCTTTCTCTGGTTGTTATAGACGACACACAACATTATGGGCCTTTCTCTGGTTGTTATAGACGACACACAACATTATGGGCTTTTCTCTGGTTGTTATAGACGACACACAACATTATGGGCCTTTCTCTGGTTGTTATAGACGACACACAACATGACGGGCCTTTCTCTGGTTGTTATAGACGACACACAACATTATGGGCCTTTCTCTGGTTGTTATAGACGACACACAACATTATGGGCCTTTCTCTGGTTGTTATAGACGACACACAACATTATGGGCTTTTCTCTAGTTGTTATAGACGACACACAACATTATGGGCCTTTCTCTGGTTGTTATAGACGACACACAACATTATGGGCCTTTCTCTGGTTGTTATAGACGACACACAACATTATGGGCTTTTCTCTGGTTGTTATAGACGACACACAACATTATGGGCCTTTCTCTGGTTGTTATAGACGACACACAACATGACGGGCCTTTCTCTGGTTGTTATAGACGACACACAACATTATGGGCCTTTCTCTGGTTGTTATAGACGACACACAACATGACGGACCTTTCTCTGGTTGTTATAGACGACACACAACATGACGGACCTTTCTCTGGTTGTTATAGACGACACACAACATTATGGGCCTTTCTCTGGTTGTTATAGACGACACACAACATGACGGGCCTTTCTCTGGTTGTTATAGACGACACACAACATTATGGGCCTTTCTCTGGTTGTTATAGACGACACACAACATGACGGACCTTTCTCTGGTTGTTATAGACGACACACAAAATGACGGGCTTTTCTCTGGTTGTTATAGACGACACACAAAATGACGGGCTTTTCTCTGGTTGTTATAGACGACACACAACATGACGGACCTTTCTCTGGTTGTTATAGACGACACACAAAATGACGGGCTTTTCTCTGGTTGTTATAGACGACACACAAAATGACGGGCTTTTCTCTGGTTGTTATAGACGACACACAAAATGACGGGCCTTTCTCTGGTTGTTATAGACGACACACAACATGACGGGCCTTTCTCTGGTTGTTATAGACGACACACAACATTACTTTGAGAGCATCCAACGAGCTCTTCTCTGTTAGTGGAGGGGTTATAATCAGGGTCAGCACCTTGCAAAGGCCTTGACACTATGATGGGCGTATAGAGAGGAAGAGAGCTCACTCCCAAACCCTGTGGTCTTGTACTCTTTTTTTATTGACTAGTGTCGTCTCTATGAGTCTGCCTCCACTAATTGGTCCATAAGAAGATGGAGAGAAGGAATAATCATTATGTCCAGCAGTAACCAAGGTTATTACAGTTTGGTGTTCTTATAATACTTTTAGGTTCAGCTTTAGTTTAATATAATAACCTTGGTCTTAGCGTACCAGTTCTGCCTGATGAAAATATGATCAAACTATTGTTCCAAGTGAGTAAGTATAACTGGTTTAATGACAGTCCTAATACATATAATTGTTCATACTGTACCTTTGCATTGACAGGACTAGGTCACACTTTCGTTAACGTTCTGTTATTTACATAGAACACTTTCCTTTTTATGATTCTTAACCTGCCAAAAATGAGCTAGGTGTTCCGAGTAATTTAAACCCCCACTCCACTTGGTTTACAGTATGTCTATTGCCTCAGGGAGAAAAACTGATTTGACAACCTACAGGATGACAGCTTCTGGCCAAACCTGTTCAGTAAGTTTAAAATAATAGCTGCCATAAATCCTTTGGAGAGAGGTTATACTCTGCACATGAGAGCATGGGATGTGAATCAAATGCATAATCTCTCTGGTGAACATTTTCAGATGTGTCATCCAACTCATACCCTTTTCTATTTCTCAACTGTTGCTCTGGCGTAATCCTGAATTGGTTCCTACCTTTCTTCCATGCCATGTATTATTATTTTATGAGAATGTTTTGCCATCATCATGTTTACCTGGAAAGATGAGTGCAGTTTCCATAGCTAATGTATTTCGTTGAAAACCTTGGAAAAAGTCCAAGTTAAGCCCATACAGTCCTTTAGGCCTGCCACAGAAATCAATAGTGCAGAGAGGGTCAGCGGGGGGCCTCTATCCTGCTGATCTAAGCAGTGTTGGAGAAGGCCACAGCCTGATAGACCCCCGACTCGACGGTTTCCACCTCTCCGGCCCTATTTTCTTCATTCACTTAGCCTCACCACAGTTACCAGAAGCTGTAAAGTCAGTCTTGGATATTTACGACAGCTTTGTCCCGGTCTCTTTCTCCTGGATGTCACAAAAGGAGAGGTAATCAAACCTGGGAGAAGTCCCTCGGCAGCACTTCTCAGGGCCTAGCTGATGGACGCCACCGCCGCTCCACTGGAGTGCTGTAAAACATAAGGCCCCTCCGTGCTGCATTAACTGTATGATATGAGTAGTGAGCCAGGAGGAAACGTAGGTTCAAATCAAATCAAATGTTATTGGTCACATACACTTGTTTTAGCAGATATCATTGCAGGTGTAGCGAAATGCTTGTGTTTCTAGCTCCAACAGTGCAGTAATATCTAACAATTAATGTCTAACAATTTCGCAACAATACATAGAATACACACAAATCTAAAGGAATGGAATTAAGAATATTTAAATATTTGGACGAGCAATGTCGGAGTGGCACAGACTAAAATATAGTAGAATTGAATAGAATACAGTAGACATATGAGATGAGCAATCAAATCAAACTTTATTTGTCACATGCGCCGAATACAAGTGTAGACCTTACTGTGAAATGCTTACTTACAAGCCATCAACCAACAGTGTAGTTCAAGAAGAGTTAAGAAAATATTGCAAAATATGTAAACATTATTAAAGTGACTAGTGTTCCATTATTAAAGTGGCCAGTGATTTCAAGTTAATGTATATAGGGCAGCAGCCTCTAAGGTGCTAGTGATGGCTATTTAACAGTCTGATGGACTTGAGATAGAAGCTGTTTTTCAGTCTCTCGGTCCCAACTTTGATGCGCCTGTACTGACCTGGATGATAGCGGGGTGAACAGGCAGTTGTTGTCCTTGATGATCTTTTTGGCCGTCCTGTGACATCGGGTGCTGTAGGTTTCCTGGAGGGCCTTCTTCACCACACTGTCTGTGTGTGTGGACCATTTCAATTTGTCGGTGATGTGTACGCTGAGGAACTTGAAGCTTTCCACCTTCTCCACTGTGGTCCTGACAACTCCATTGTGTCCTCCTCCCAGAGTGCTAAGAACCTTGGCGTGATCCTGGACAACACCCTGTCGTTCTCAACTAACATCAAGGCGGTGACCCGTTCCTGTAGGTTCATGCTCTACAACATTCGCAGAGTACGACCCTGCCTCACGCAGGAAGCGGCGCAGGTCCTAATCCAGGCACTTGTCATCTCCCGTCTGGATTACTGCAACTCGCTGTTGGCTGGGCTCCCTGCCTGTGCCATTAAACCCCTACAACTCATCCAGAACGCCGCAGCCCGTCTGGTGTTCAACTTTCCCAAGTTCTCTCACGTCACCCCGCTCCTCCGCTCTCTCCACTGGTTTCCAGTTGAAGCTCGCATCCGCTACAAGACCATGGTGCTTGCCTACGGAGCTGTGAGGGGAACGGCACCTCCGTACCTTCAGGCTCTGATCAGGCCCTACACCCAAACAAGGGCACTGCGTTCATCCACCTCTGGCCTGCTCGCCTCCCTACCTCTGAGGAAGTACAGTTCCCGCTCAGCCCAGTCAAAACTGTTCGCTGCTCTGGCACCCCAATGGTGGAACAAACTCCCTCACGACGCCAGGTCAGCGGAGTCAATCACCACCTTCCGGAGACACCTGAAACCCCACCTCTTTAAGGAATACCTAGGATAGGATAAAGTAATCCTTCTAACCCCCCCCCCCCTTAAAAGAGTTAGATGCACTATTGTAAAGTGGTTGTTCCACTGGATATCATAAGGTGAATGCACCAATTTGTAAGTCGCTCTGGATAAGAGCGTCTGCTAAATGACTTAAATGTAATGTAAAATGTCCCAACGATGTGGATAGGGGGGTGCTCCCTCTGCTGTTTCCTGAAGTCCACGATCAGCTACTTTGTTTTGTTGACGTTGAGTGAGAGGTTATTTTCCTGGCACCACACTCCCAGGGCCCTCACATCCTTCCTGTAGGCTGTCTCGTCATAGAGTTCTGGTGTTAAGGGCCACACTTTACATTGAGTTGGTCAAATACTGTGACACCTACAATACAATATGCAGATTTGGGATTTATTTGGTGACAGGAGGACACAAGTTAAATGCAGTTACATGTTATCAATTTCTGTTTATATCGCAATAACATCTGTATCACCAACTACTTCTCAGATAGAGTTCAGTGTGTCAAATCGTTGGGCCTGTTGTCCGGACCTCTGGCAGTCTCTATGGGGGTGCCACAGGGTTCAATTCCCTGGCCGACTCTTTTCTCTGTATATATCAATGATGTCGCTCTTGCTGCTGGTGATTCTCTGATCCACCTCTACGCAGACGACACCATTCTGTATACATCTGACCCTTCTTTGGACACTGCGCTAACCAACCTCCAAACGAGCTTCAACGTAATACAACACTCCTTCCGTGGCCTCCAACTGCTTTAAAATGCTAGTAAAACTAAGTGCATGCTCTTCAACCGATTGCTGCCAGCACCCTCCCGCCCGACTACCATCACCTCTCTGGACGGTTCTGACCTAGAATATGTGGACAACTATAAATATCTAGGTGTCTGGTAAGACTGTGAACTCTCCTTCCAGACTAACATTAAGCATCTCCAATCCAAAATTAAATCTAGAATCGGCTTCCTATTTCGCCACAAAGCCTCCTTCACTCATGCCGCCAAACATACCCTCGTAAAACTGACTATCCTACCGATCCTTGACTTCGGCGATGTCATTTACTAAATAGCCCAACCCTCTACTCGGCAAACTGGATGTAGTCTATCACAGTGCCATCCGTTTTGTCACCAAAGCCCCATATACTACCCACCACTGCGACCTGTATGGTCTTGTTGGCTGGCCGTCACTACATATCCGTCGCCAAACCCACTGGCTCCAGGTCATCTGTAAATCTTTGCAAGGTAAAGCCCCGCCTTATCTCAGCTCACTGGTCACCATAGCAACACCCACCCGTAGCACACGCTACAGCAGGTATATTGCACTGGTCATCCCCAAAGCCAACACTTCGTTAGGCCGCCTTTCCTTCCAGTTCTCTGCTGCCAGTGACTGGAACGAATTGCAAAAATCTCTGAAGCTGGAGTCTTATATCTCCCTCTCTAAATTCAAGCATCAGCTGTCAGAGCAGCTGTACACAGCCGATCTGTAAATAGCACACCCAACTACCTCATCCCCATATTATTACTTCGCTCTTGTTCTTTTGCACCCCTGTATCTCTACTTGTACATCAACATCTGCACATCTATCACTCCAGTATTAATGCTAAATTGTATTTATTTTCGCTTCTAGGGCCTACTTATTGCCTTCCTCCATACACTTCTACATTTGCACACACTGTACATATATTTTTCTATTTTTCTTTTCTTTTGTGTTACTGACTGTACGTTTGTTTATGTGTAACTCTGTGTTGTTGTTTTTGTCGCACTGCTTTGCTTTATCTTGGCCAGGTCGCAGCTGTAAATAAGAACGTGTTCTCAACTTGCCTACCTGGCTAAATAAAGGTGAAATATATATATTTTAAATAAATAAAAAACAAAGAGTACATACAGTGCATTTGGAAAGTATTCAGTCCCTTGACTTTTTCAATATGTTGTTACATTACAACCTTATTCTGAAATAGATTAAAATAGATAAAAATAAAAATTTCCCCTCATCAATCAACACACATTACCCCATAATGACAAAGCAAAAACAGGTTTTTAGAAATGTTATAAATGTATATAAAGACAAAATTTCAATATCACATTTACTTAAGTATTCAGACCCTTTACTCAGTACTTTGTTGAAGCCCCTTTGGCAGCGATTACAGCCTCGAGTCTTCTTGGATGTGATGCTACAAGCTTGGCTCACCTGTATTTGGGAAGTTTCTCCCGTTCTTCTCTGCAGATCCTCTCAAGCTCTGTCAGGTTGGATGGGGAGTGTTCCTGCACAGCTATTTACAGGTCTCTCCAGAGATGTTTGATTGGGTTCAAGTCCGGGCTCTGGCTGGGCCACTGAAAGACATTCAGAGACGCCCCGAAGCCACTCCTCCATTGTTTTGGCTGTGTGCTTAGGGTCGTTGTTCTGTTGGAAGGTGAACCTTCGCCCCAGTCTGAGGTCCTGAGCACTCTGGAGCAGGTTTTCATCAATGATCTCTGTACTTTGCTCCGTTCATATTTACCTTAATCCTGACTAGTCTCCGAGTTCCTGCCGCTGAAAAATATCCCCACAACATGATAATGCACCACAATGCTTCACCGTAGGGATGGTGCCAGGTTTCCTCCAGATGTGACGCTTGGTTTCATCAGACCAGAGAATCTTGTTTCTCATGGTCTGAGAGTCATTTATGTGCCTTTTGGCAAACTCTAAGCTGGCTGTCATGTGCCTTTCACTGAGGAGCTGCTTCCGTCTGGCCACTCTACCATAAATTCCTGATTGGTGGAGTGCTGCAGAGATGTTTGTTGTTCTGGAAGGTTCTCCCATCTCCACAGAGGAACTCTGTAGCCCTGTGATCATCGGGTTCTTGGTCACTTCCCTGACCAAGGCTCTTCTCCCCCGATTGCTCAGCTTGGCCGGGCGGCCAGCTCTAGGAAGAGTCTTGGTGGTTCCTAACTTATTCTTTTAAAGAATGATGGAGGGCACTGTGTTCTCGGGGACCTTTAATGCTGCAGAAATTTATGGTGCCCTTCCCCAGATCTGTGCCTCGACACAATCCTGTCTCGGAGCTCTACGGACAATTCCTTTGACCCCATGGCTTGGTGTTTGCTCTGACATGCACTGTCAACTGTGGGACCTTATATAGACAATTGTGTGCCTTTCCAAATCATGTCCAATCATTTGAATTTACCACAGGTGGACTCCAATCAAGTTGTAGAACCATCTCAATAATGTATTTCTGGTTTTATTTTTAATAATTTGGAGAGAAAAAAATTAAAAACCTGTTTTTGCTTTGTCCATATGGGGTATTGTGTATATAGAATGGCATAAAACATATTTAATCCATTTTAGAATAAGGCTGTAATTTAACAAAATGTGGAAATAGTCAAGTGGTCTGTACACTTTCCGAATGCACTGTATATGGTATGTACCATCATTGACTCAGATGCACATTATACTGTAAATCATATTACACTGTAAACTGCTATTCCTTTATACAGTATGCCCTATGGATGCACCTACCCCAAGGTGACCTAGACTACCTGGCACTGAACAAAATCCTCACACAGCGTGGACAGGCTGGCACAGATGTGTATTTTGCATGGATTAGGGTAGAGCACTGAGACACAAAGTGAACCTCGGCCAACAACCACACCTGTTTATTGTAGCCCTCATACAAGCATGGGCATTTCAGCATCCCTCACACTTCATTTCACAATTTCATTGTAATTAGTGTTGAGTTTCAGGGTAACTCAAGGAGTAACTCATGATGCTATTTAGAGCAATTACATCAACATACAGAATGTTTCACAAAGATACGAGGTACACGGTTAGATTCACTACTTTAAGTACTACATAATACATACATTGAAGATTCCATAAATAATTTGCTCAGCTGCTTATACTGTACCCACATCATGCTGAAGGGGTCCTTAAAAAGATTTTCCTAGATTTTCCTGGATTATATTATAATGTACGATAATATAAAATGACACCCTCTGCCCTACCTGTAGTGTACTATTTTAGACTAGAGCCACAGACGAGAATGATCCAGTCATGATCATTTGTTATGAGGTAAGCAGTTCAGTTGAGGACACCATTTTCTTTATCCAGAGTCAAAACACAGGAGCAGTTACTAAAGCACTGATGGGTTGTGGGGGGGGAAACTCCAATAAAAACTAGACTCGTCTCCTTATCGTTTCCAATTGTGTGTGCTAAGCTTTAAACTGATAGGTACTTAGTGCACTCCACTAGGATATCATCGTAAAGCACTCACTGCCCATTAAGAGACACAAGAGTTCCATTTGAGTTTTGCCTCATACCAGACTTGTAAAATGATAGGCATGAGATGGTATCCCATATAAAGAAAGCACACTTAATGTAAAGTGCATTTCAAACCTATCACAGTTATGTTTATTCCATTGATAAGACTCTTATTTGAAGTGTGAAGAAGAAAAATAACATTTTAAAGTGCCATTAGGGCCTAAAATTTCAAATGGCTTAAAAATGGAGGAAAGTTTTTATCTTCCATTATGTCACTAAGTGCCATGCTTGCCCGTCTCTTATCGCCATATAAATCTGATGGTTAAGCATCGGCCTTACAGACCAATTTCTCCTAGACGATGCATTTACAAAAAAACATTTTAAAGCTAAAAGCCCCCAAATTTGTTCCATTATCAAAGAACCACTCTGACGCTGTGATTTTACAACATGTTAACGACCTCGGACTTGCAACAACTCTTTGAATGTAACTGTACTGTAACAGGTTCCATAAGCTTGTGTCAGTGGGGAGTGGGGAGTGGGGGTGATGGTATCATGGAAGAGTACGGCTATGATGGCGGGACAGAGACATAATACTTTGGTACGTTTAGAAACTACTCTCACAGTAATCATATACTTTGCACACGAACCACCGCCCTCTTTAAGTAAGAAATGATGAATGTATTTACGTGAAATGTCTTGGTTCATTGTGTATTTCTGTCGGAACCAGGCCTTCTTGGAAAGGGTGTTGGTCCTTTTCGCGGGACACGCTTGTAAGGCTCTGATTGTCCAAAAGGAGTCCCCACCCATCTTCTACTGTTGTTCTCCTCTGCATCCGTTCAGTATCCAGTGACTTGTCATGTTGTCCTGAACAGAACTACAGAGTTTATTCTACTTCCATTTGCTCTGGAAGATGCTTCTTTGAAGATCGGCTAGCCAGCCGTGTCGATGATTCCCTGTGGGGTGATGAGAGTAGTAGAATACGATGGTTTGAAGAGAGTAGTATAATGGTCACAATTCAATTCGCTTTTCTAGATACTTTGCTAAGGACAGCTAATCAGCCGTACCAGTGATTGTCCGGGAGGTGACTTTATCGTCTCCACCTCATGTTGAGAATTCAGAGTTCAAACCGCTTTAAACGGGAGCTGCAGCTCAACATCTCTCTGGTCTAATATGTTAATTCTTAACCCATAACTTTATACTGTTTTTTTTAAAGGGCGGTTGCGTCAGGCTGACCCTCTCTGACCTCACTCAAGGGGACGGTGACTACTTACTCGTACAAAGTTATAGAAACAATTTCCTCTTATAGTTTCTAAAATCACATCCCTCTCTTAACAAAAACACTTTCATCATTTTCCATATTTCATGCACAACACAGAGGATGGAAAGGTTGTACATGTAGTATGTATACTTTCCAAGTTACAGTATTTCCTTTATAACATTTTTAATGACATCACAAAATAACAACCAAACCAACATCAGTATTCTTTTAGGTCGCCTCTGACCATTCCCCATGTTCTATGTTAAAAATATTGATACAGTATTCACTTTAGAACGTGTTAAAGTTTCATCTGGAAAAGTGTGTTGAAACAAAGGCACATTCCTTGGGTGAATTTGGAGAGGGAGATGCTGAATGTTCTCTCCTTGATTTACAACAGGGTGTGAGCAGTCAACCCCCACCAGTTCCCTTCGCCCACCGTCTGCGGGTGAGAGGGGGGTTGGTTGAAGTTAGTTATCGGAAAGCTGATCTGACCTATTTGGATCCTCACAGGACAGTCATGATAGTATAGTCCAGACACAAATCTCTCACTCAGATATCATTAACATTGCATAAGTCATGGAAAAATGTGTAGAATTGCAGGAAATTACCTTTAAAACCAGAGAAGAAAAAAATCTTGGCCCATGACAAAATGTGTAGAGCCGGCCCTGCAGCACTATAAAAGGTTTATACAACTGTAACCCCTGACCTTTCTCTGTAGATCTTCTTGGAGGTACAGTACTTGTGTGAAACTGTTGTTGTTATTGACAATTTAATATGTTGAAAATATATTTGTGTTGACATCCTGTTTTTATTGTTATTGTATTGTCAGTTGGATTTGGAGTAAAAAGAAGAAAGAAAATCTCTAACCATGTCTGCCCCATGCAGATAACCCTGCTATGCAACCTGTTTCTAAGTCAACCTACATCAATCCGTCTTTCAAGTCTTCACTGATTTACAATGACCTTTCCACGAAGGCATTTCTTTGTGAGTATTCAACCCTATTACGCAGTCAGCATAGATGAATACCTTCTATCCCACCTATCCTTGTCCTTTCAACGAGAAGATGGAACAAGTTTTGTCTTTAGGATAGAACGGGAAAGGTTCCAGTGCACCTGGAATTGAAGGTGCCCAGTGACAGTGGGAATATATTCATTTGAATGGTAATGCATCCCTTTTAGAGGCTGCTGATGAGGCTGGGGCAGAGAGCACAGTGCTCCCTCAGACTTGCTGAGTCATTCCGGTTGAGACAAAGGACTACGGGAAGTAAAAAAAGATGAAGTCATTCAGCGGTGATGTCATACTGCGATACCACACAGTCCTCCCATAATGGTGGAATCTGACCATACAGGAGCAAAGGCAGAGCCGTCATAAGAAAACAGAAAGCAGACAATGTTGACGGTTTGAAGTAATACTACACTCTAAATAATTATTCTTATTTTCAATGTTTAATCGTGTTTATACTGTATGTGATAACAATATTTTGGTGAACAAATGTTTTATATTGTCGTTATAGGATAAGAAGAAACGTGAAAATTGCTGTGGAAATCTGTTGGTGCTGAAGTCGACTATAAACCCATAATGCAGTGCTTCTCTGTCTGGGCCTGAACACTGGCCAGCTGTTGTCAGCCTAGACTGCGGCTGAATGATAGCTAGCTAGCGTTACTTTTAGCGTCCAAATGTTGAACAGAACATATATATATTTTTTCCTTCTAGAAGAGATAACACGTGGCTCACATTCTAACCAAAAAATAAAATTGAAAGAGGATTTCGGGAAGTTCAAGAGGCTGTCTCCACACAGCACTGTGGATTTGCCCTGAGCGAGGATATTGCAGGATATTGAGGCATGTGCAGTCCTGTACAACATGGTGAGAAACTACCGACTACCTGATGTTGAAGCCGAAGGTAATACGACAGAAAACAAGATACGACCGAACATGTCTGGCATGTCAGAACAATTGTCTCAATGTAAGATGCAGATCGGGTGAGCACAAGAGCCATAGTCACATGTCTTTCACCCACTCACATTATGTGACCTACGATGTCTTGGTCGGAGCCTACAACTATATGATTTACCTGCAATCCCAGATTTTATTGTGCATCCCAAATCCTTGCAAAATCGCAGTTTAAAAATTGTGTAATGTATGGCCAGCTTTACATTTTGTCAGCTGTCATTGGTTGGTTGTGTGGGCATGGTTCTGCTTGTGTTTGGTGAGGTCTCTAGGTCTTCAACGCTGTAAGGTTGGAATACAACAAATACAATGACATGCTGTTGGTTCCAAAGTAATAGCAGTGTATCTGGCAACCTAAACAATATTGTCTTTACCTACCATTCTATCTCCTCCGGCGGCTCCAGTACAACTTCATCCTCAAGGAAGTCCACACTCAATACTGTGACTGGCTTTTGATTCTTCGTAACACTTGGGAATAAGCACTAATAATTCCCACAATCATCTCCGTAATGGACAGTCCATTGGGAGGAGGTCCTCTTCCTAAAACATAGATAAAACATAGATAAACCATTGTAACTAATGAAGACAGTAATACAGACATTGTTAATGCTACTTTATGTTTAGCGAAGGCTCTTGTTGTTACATTGTACCTTGATAAATTGCTGAAAGTTTGCTGAAAGTTTGTGAACTCTTTAGGGTTTTCGGTTATTTCTGCATAAATTTGATCTAAAATGTAATCAGATCTTCATCGAAGTCCTAATAAAAGGTCAAGTTAACCTGAGTAAACAAATAACACAAAAAACAAATTGTGTTATTGATCCAACATTAAATGTATTTGTTAGAAAAAGTATGTGAACCTCTAGATTAATCAGCTCAATAAAGTGTATTAAAGTTGTCAAAAGTTTGATATTTGGTCCCATATTCCTAGCACACAATGACTACATACAGTTTGGGACAACAAACTTGTTGGATGCATTTGCTGTTTGTTTTGGTCGTGTTTTTGGTTATGTTTTGCCTAATATTAACTGAATGGTTAATGATGACAAATGGTATTTTTAAATGAGTAGATATGATGTTTCTGAATACTTCTAGATTATTGCTGATAATGCCATGATTAAGAAAAACCATGAATGAATCATGAATGATGAGTGAGAAAGTTACAGAGGCTACAACAAAACATGCTCACCTCACCATGACCACGTTACTTCCACCAGTGTTTCTTTCCTACCGGTTTTCTTCTGTGGATGAGGTCACTATCTGTGCTGTCAAGTGATTGGAGCAATAACATCAATAATGTCTTTCAGCAGAGGCTTTGCTCCCTTAGGAACAAGATGCCCAATGTGTCACACCCGCCCACCCTCATCCCTATGGACCATCAGTCAAGAACAAACGCTGCCGATCCGCCATTTACCTCCCATCCCACGAGACTTAGGGCAGGGCATTATCATAACGGGTTTGGGTGTAACATTACAACCAACAACCCCAAGTTTCACTAGCTTGAATGGTTCCGCATCAGTCCCCTTTAACAAACACGGTATGATTACATTAACAGATAATGGCAAAACATGTACAAACCACTGAGAGAGAGAGAGGGAGAGAGAGAGAGAGAGAGAGGGAGGGAGAGAGAGAGAGAGAGAGAGAGAGAGAGAGAGAGAGAGAGAGAGAGAGAGAGAGAGAGAGAGAGAGAGAGAGAGAGAGAGAGAGAGAGAGAGAGAGAGAGAGAGAGAGGGAGAGAGGGAGAGAGGGAGAGAGAGAGAGAGAGAGAGAGAGAAAGAGAGAGAGGGAGGGAGAAGTTGAGAGAGAGAGAGAGAGAGAGAGAGAGAGAGAGAGAGAGAGAGAGAGAGAGAGAGAGAGAGAGACAGGGAGAGACAGGGAGAGACAGGGAGAGACAGGGAGAGACAGGGAGAGCATGAGAGAGACAGGGAGAGACAGGGAGAGAGTAAAGAGAGAGTGTCTTTGTTTAAAGCATACAGGAGGCTACCCACTATAATTAATTAGACAGCATCTCTCTCCTGATCGTTTTCCCTGTGCGGTTGGGTTTCTGTCTTCTCCAAGGGGGGAGGGGGGGGGGAACATGTGTGGCCATCATATCCTGACAGACGGAACACACTCAGAGCTCACGCTGTGTGGACATTACCCACAGCGGGTGTAACGGACACACCCACCCATCACTCCACTTTGTGTTTTTATGTTTTAATAAACCGCTTACTGGGTGGGCTATACGGATTTTTGACAATTAACATGGATGAGTCGTAAAAGGGTGGGCTTGCTGCGTTTATTTGAAACCTATGCCATCAAGCACACAGGCATTATGCTTCTCCTGGTTATGGTTGTACGGAGACTAGGAAGATGATGTTGAAGTCAAGTGCAGCACTTTTTAATTGTTGTTAGTGCATTTCAACCACAATTGCGGTATGTAATGGATTTTAAAAAAAAATACTATTCAATTCAAGTTAGAAGCCACAGATGGTGTAGGGGTAATTGCCTTGAATTCTTTTAAATATGATTATTCAGCACACATTCTGTTGAGAGAGACTTGCTCCAGGGCCAAGGGGCTGTTGGATGTATAGTGAAGCAAAGACATTTCCATGTGGGTTTTTTCCCCCACATTTGACCTACATCATGTTTTTCAAAAACCACAATGTTATTGTCTGTAAATGTTTCTTTGTCATGCCTAAAAATGGAAATGATTCAGATTACACTGGCTCCATATGATTGTTCATGAGAAAAAACATGGATTATAGAAGATATTGTTTTATCCTCTTATTCTGAATGAATAACCCATACCGCATGATTTCAAAGGCCTAGCTATCACCAACCCTTAGAGAGATGCAGAGAGGATGGAAAAACAAGACCCACGCAGCAGACGGCCCAGAGGTCTCCTGGGATACCATCTATTATTCATCTGAAGAATTTATGTATCAGCAAGGAGTTAATCGAACCGTACACACTTTACATACTGTACCAAGCAGGTCTTCTCTGTCCCTTTGATTAGGCCAATCCCATTTCATCAAATCATATACAGTAAAACACTCCGTATCAGACCCAGCTGTGCTACACTGCTCTTCAATATGAACTTTAATCCTGAGAATAAACAGATCCTATTCGATCTGCGCAAATTGACGCTGGAAGACGGAAAATGACCAATGACCTCCCTAAATCAATGGCAGACTTCACAGCCATTTGTGATTCAGACTAATTACAGAGTAGAAGAACTAGAGCGTGCCCTCTTGAAAGTTGGAGTCGCTTGTCGGGCTCTTTTATTGTCACATCAGGAGATTTCATGCCCCATTACTCATGTGGTCCCACTTATACAGGACATTCAGGGACATTGGCTCAGATCACTGAAACAGAAGACGCTGCTGGAATCATCAGAGTGTCAGCCGACGTTCTCTCCTCAAGCCCCGTATCCATTTCCCATTGTTGTGCTAAAGATACAGGAAGTTACCTTTGAGTGACTGTGACAAGATACACGTCAGCCGCCCCCGGCGCCTTCAACTGCATTAACTTTCCCCTCTTATTCTGTTTGACTTTCACCTCCCCTTAACCTCTCATTTTCTTCCATTTCACCCTTCTCTATCTTAATTTCTCTCTCTCTCTCCCTCTCTCTCTCTATTTTACAGGGAGAAAATAAACTCATGGTGAACTCCACATTGGGGGTTTATGTTCTAAACCCGTGGGCAGATTTGATTAGGTGCACAGTTATACAGCGGTGTGCCTTTCAGCCTATGCAATGCACTGAGCATCTGCCTCCCCTTTATTTTCCCCTCAGTTCTCCCTTGCCTCTAATGCCCTCAATTGATGTGCGACACAGGCTTCGTTCACAAATACGGCAGGGACAACACCACGGCTGGAAGCACTGGGTGGAAGCAACAGTATGGCCCGGATCTAACAGCCCTTGATAGAAACTTTGCCTGGGCTTAGAGAGTTGGGTCTCTCTGACGCCTGGGCGGTGAGAGATGGGTCTCTCTGACGCCTGGGCAGTGAGAGATGGGTCTCCCTGACGCCTGGGCTTAGAGAAATGGGTCTCCCTGACGCCTGGGCGGTGAGAGATGGGTCTCTCTGACGCCTGGGCTGTAAGAGATGGGTCTCTCTGACGCCTGGGCGGTGAGAGATGGGTCTCTCTGACGCCTGGGCGGTGAGAGATGGGTCTCTCTAACGCCTGGGCGGTGAGAGATGGGTCTCTCTGATGCCTGGGCTGTGAGAGATGGGTCTCTCTGACGCCTGGGCGGTGAGAGATGGGTCTCCCTGACGCCTGGGCGGTGAGAGATGGGTCTCTCTGACGCCTGGGCGGTGAGAAATGGGTCTTTCTGACGCCTGGGCGGTGAGAGATGGGTCTCTCTGACACCTGGGCGGTGAGAGATGGGTCTCTCTGACACCTGGGCGGTGAGAGATGGGTCTCTCTGACGCCTGGGCGGTGAGAAATGGGTCTCTCTGATGCCTGGGCGGTGAGAGATGGGTCTCTCTGACGCCTGGGCGGTGAGAGATGGGTCTCTCTGACGCCTGGGCGGTGAGAGATGGGTCTCCCTGACGCCTGGGCGGTGAGAGATGGGTCTCTCTGACGCCTGGGCGGTGAGAAATGGGTCTCTCTGACGCCTGGGCGGTGAGAGATGGGTCTCTCTGACACCTGGGCGGTGAGAGATGGGTCTCTCTGACACCTGGGCGGTGAGAGATGGGTCTCTCTGACGCCTGGGCGGTGAGAAATGGGTCTCTCTGATGCCTGGGCGGTGAGAGATGGGTCTCTCTGACGCCTGGGCGGTGAGAGATGGGTCTCTCTGACGCCTGGGCTGTGAGAGATGGGTTTCTCTGACGCGAACGTTAATGTAAAGTAATAAGACACTTGATTGATTTCATCATCAAGCACCTGATGGTATTCAGACGGTGGGGTCAGGTGACATTCACCTGAAGGCCTTTGTCTTCAACTAAAGAAAGAAGCAGAATGCATGACTTCAACTGTCAAGACAGATCGTAAATCTGACAGCCATGTCAAAAAGACAAATACACTGAACAAAAATATAAATGTAACATGCAACAATTTTGGGGATTTTAATGAGTTACAGTTCATTTAAAGGGAATCAGTCAATTTAAATAAATTAGTTAGGCCCTAATCTATGGATTTCACATGACTGGGTATACAGATTGGTCACAGGATGGATAAAAAAAACAGTCAATATCTGGTGTGACCTCCATTTGCCTCATGCAGCGCGACACATCTCCATCGCTTAGAGTTGATCAGGCTGTTCACTGTGGCCTGCGGTATGTTGTCCAACTCCTCTTCAATGGCTGTACGAAGTTGCTGGATATAGGCGGGAACTGTAACATGCTGTTGAACATGTTGTTCCAGAGCATCCCAAACATGCTCAATGGGTGACATGTCTGGTGAGTATGCAGACTATGGAAGAACTGAAACATTTTCAGATTCTAGGAATTGTGTACAGATCCTTGCAACATGGGGCCGTGCATTATCATGCTGAAACATGAGGTGATGGCGGCGGATGAATGGCACGACAATGGGCCTCAGGATCTCATCACGGTATTTCTGTGCATTCAAATTGCCATTGATAAAATGCATTTGTGTTCATTGTCCATAGCTTATGCCTGCCCATACCATAACCCCACCGCCACCATGGGGCACTCTGTTCACAACATTGACATTACCAAACCGCCCGCCCACAAGACGCCATACACACTGTACTCTCCAGCATGCTAGTCGCCATCAAAGGTGGGAATTTTCCCACTGAAGTCAGTTATGATGCTGAACTGCAGTCAGGTCAAGACATTGATGAGGACGACGAGCACGCAAATGAGCTTTCCTGAGACGATTTCTGAAAGTTTGTGCAGAATTTATTAGGTTGTGCAACCCCACAGTTTCAGTAGCTGTCCGGGTGGCTGATCTCAGACAATCCCGCAGGTGAAGAAGCCGGATGGGCTGGCGTTGTTACACGTGGTCTGTAGTTGTGAGGCCAGTTGGACGTACTGCCGAATTCTCTAAAATGATGTTGGAGGCGGCGTGTGGTAGAGAAGTTAACATTAAATCATCTGGCAACAGCTCTGGTGGACATTCCTGCAGTCAGCATGCAATTGCACACTCCCTCAAAACTTGAGATATCGGTTTTGTTTTCATTGTGTTTTGTGACAAAACTGCACATTTTTGTCCCCTTTTATTGCCCCCAGAACAAGGTGCACCTGTGTAATGATCATGCTGTTTTATCATCTTCTTGATATGTCACACCTGTCAGGTGGATGGATTATCTTGGCAAAGGAGAAATGCTCACTAACAGGGATGTAAACAAATTTGCGCGCACAATTTGAGAGAAATAAGCTTTTGTGCGTATGGAACATTTCTGTGATCTTTTATTTCAGCTCATGAAACATGGCACCAACACTTTACATGTTGCATTTATATTTTTGTTCATTATACATTAGCAATGAGTTGTAGTTTTCAAAACTGTTATAAACTCTGCAGGAGGGGTAAAAGGGATGTGCTTTTTTGTCTTCTAGTATCTCACTCCTAATGCTCTGCAGAACAGAGCTGAGCAAAACATAGCCCTTGGGAATGGCATCTCCATTTGGAGCTATCCCCAGAGACATCCAACAGGCATACCTAAACACATGTCAAACTATACGGCAATGCTTAGTGAATGCATGCCATATGCTCCCTGATCTTGTGCTTAGAATTGATACTGGAGAATACATACATGAATGATCGGTAACAGTTTATTTGGATAGTCCATATGCACAGTAGATACTCCACACACTATTTACAGTAACATTTCAACTAACTATCAACTAACTCTAACCTTGCCATAATTCTAAACCTAACCCTAACCGTAGCCTAGCAAGCAGTTGCTTATCAACAGAGAGTTTGTTGATAGTATGACCATCTGGACTCTAAATAAAATGTGCAAATCATTTTTGGGGGTAGAACACCAGAATGTTGGAACTACATACAAGTACACTGTCCAAGATGGAGTGTCAGGGTAGCTAGCATTATAAAACTATGGGTCTCATAGCCTTCCTCAGATTGAAACTCTGGGTGATTCTCAACTACAAATCTTCTCTTTTCTGATTTTCAATTTGAGCAGATTTTCTGTAACCTTGTAAACATTAGGCAAAGGTTTTGGAAAGACTTTGGAGAGCACTTGTTCACACGCCCTTTGGGGGGTGTCTGCATCAGTAGGGATGGAGTCGGAAGGATGGGGAAACGTAGCAGGTCTACAAACACCCAAGCTCTACCCACTAGCATGTCTTATGAATATTCAACGCGTTCCAAAGCCCCATGCGCTGCGTATACGGGAAATCCCTACGAGCTATTTAAATAGTACTACCGTTAATTACTACCAGTTGAAAAACGAAGATCATTGGCCTGTGCTACTCAGTCTCAGTACCTTCCAGCTGCTAATTAAATAACTTGCCGCACAGTTTCCTGTGAATAAATTACTGCTGGGAAATAATTTATTTTCATATAAAAAATTATACCACATTGAGTGAACTAACAAACCCTGGTGTGATGTACAGTACCATACAACCTATACAACAAGTAGAAGCAAAGATTATTCTTGCCAGTGCCACCATACAAAATACACTGCATTTACAATACCAATACTTCTAGTACCAACCAATACTAATGAAAAGAAATGCTATGGTTGTTCAGATATTTATACTTTGCCCTTTCTTCTGCTAAGATATACAGTACTTTAATAATACTGTAATAATACTGTACATTTGATAATACTCATCTTGGAAATAGTATCTATGCATTAATGATCAAAACATTGTGTCTGTGAAGCTATTTATACATTCTTCTGGAGTCCTGTTACCATACAAAATGATCAAACACACAAACACGTATTTCTAATATTGACTTTCAGTGGTGGCTGCTTGTTTCTTATTTACTTTGAACAAAACTACACCTCGTGAAAATCTGTGCTCTGTTTGGCTTCTTTGTGTACTGAAGAGACAACGAAGTATCCAAAGAGTAAATACGTTGTGAGTTTGGTCAAAGGAAGATGCAATCAGCCCGTGGAATAAAGAGACACATCTAGAAGGTCCTTGTTGTCGGTGTTTCCGGGCTACTGTTTGGATGGAAAAAATATTGTGATTCCTAAAACCTTCATGCTGGTCTACAATGGCATGCATTTGAATATTATATTGTGGGAATAAGAGTTTACTACTTACTTTAGGACCACTAGTGTCAAACTAGTTCATTATGCATTACTCATTTCGGATTGGGCCAACTGCTGATTGGATGGGGTCACATATTGCAGAACTGGGTACATTCCGAGCTTCTTTTATCCTGACAATAGCGTTCAGCCATTGTCTCAGACAAAATGTGATGCGAGGCGACTAAACTATAGCAAGTTTTTCAGTGCAGCGACAGGGTTATTTAATGAAGTTACGCAACCAATTGACCCTCTTAATTAAATCAAATCAAATGTTATTTGTCACAACCGCCGAATACAAAAAGGTGTAGACCTTACAATGAAATCCTTACTCACAAGCCCTCAACCAACAATGTTTTAAGAAAAATGCCTAAAAAAATAAGAAATAAAGTAACAAATAATTAAAGAGCAGCAGTAAAATAACAATAGCGAGGCTATATACAAGGGGGTACCTTTACAGAATCAGTGTGTGGCGGCACCGGTTAGTCAAGGTTATTGAGGTAATATATACAGTGGGGAGAACAAGTATTTGATACACTGCCGATTTTGCAGGTTTTCCTACTTACAAAGCATGTAGAGGTCTGTAATTTTTATCATAGGTACACTTCAACTGTGAGAGACGGAATCTAAAACAAAAATCCAGAAAATCACATTGTATGATTTTTAAGTAATTAATTAGCATTTTATTGCATGACATAAGTATTTGATCACCTACCAACCAGTAAGAATTCCGGCTCTCACAGACCTGTTAGTTTTTCTTTAAGAAGCCCTCCTGCTCTCCACTCATTACCTGTATTAACTGCACCTGTTTGAACTCGTTACCTGTATAAAAGACACCTGTCCACACACTCAATCAAACATACTCCAACCTCTCCATGGCCAAGACCAGAGAGCTGTGTAAGGACATCAGGGATAAAATTGTAGACCTGCACAAGGCTGGGATGGGCTACAGGACAATAGGCAAGCAGCTTGGTAAGAAGGCAACAACTGTTGGCGCAATTATTAGAAAATGGAAGAAGTTCAAGATGACGGTCAATCACCCTCGGTCTGGGGCTCCATGCAAGATCTCACCTCGTGGGGCATCAATGATCATGAGGAATGTGAGGGATCAGCCCAGAACTACACGGCAGGACCTGGTCAATGACCTGAAGAGAGCTGGGACCACAGTCTCAAAGAAAACCATTAGTAACACACTACGCCATCATGGATTAAAATCCTGCAGCGCACGCAAGGTCCCCCTGCTCAAGCCAGCGCATGTCCAGGCCCGTCTGAAGTTTGCCAATGACCATCTGGATGATCCAGAGGAGGAATGGGAGAAGGTCATGTGGTCTGATGAGACAAAAATAGAGCTTTTTGGTCTAAACTCCACTCGCCGTGTTTGGAGGAAGAAGAAGGATGAGTACAACCCCAAGAACACCATCCCAACCGTGAAGCATGGAGGTGGAAACATCATTCTTTGGGGATGCCTTTCTGCAATGGGGACAGGACGACTGCACCGTATTGAGGGGAGGATGGATGGGGCCATGTATTGCGAGATCTTGGCCAACAACCTCCTTCCCTCAGTAAGAGCATTGAAGATGGGTCGTGGCTGGGTCTTCCAGCATGACAACGACCCAAAACACACAGCCAGGGCAACTAAGTAGTGGCTCCGTAAGAAGCATCTCAAGGTCCTGGAGTGGCCTAGCCAGTCTCCAGACCTGAACCCAATAGAAAATCTTTGGAGGGAGCTGAAAGTCCGTATTGCCCAGCGACAGCCCCGAAACCTGAAGGATCTGGAGAAGTTCTGTATGGAGGAGTGGGCCAAAATCCCTGCTGCAGTGTGTGCAAACCTGGTCAAGAACTACAGGAAACGTATGATCTCTGTAATTGCAAACAAAGGTTTCTGTACCAAATATTAAGTTCTGCTTTTCTGATGTATCAAATACTTATGTCATGCAATAAAATGCAAATTAATTACTTAAAAATCATACAATGTAATTTTCTGGATTTTTGTTTTAGATTCCGTCTCTCACAGTTGAAGTGTACCTATGATAAAAATTACAAACCTCTACATGCTTTGTAAGTAGGAAAACCTGCATAATCGGCAGTGTATCAAATACTTGTTCTCCCCACTGTACATGTGGGTAGAGTTATTAACGTGACTTATGAATAGATAACAGAGTAGCCTAGCAGCAGTGTAAAGGGGGGGGGGGGGTGCATACAAGTAGTCTGGGTAGCCATTTTATTAGATGTTCAGTAGTCTTATGGCTTGGAGGTAGAAGCTGTTTAGAAGCCTCTGGGACCTAGACTTGTTGCTCCGGTACCACTTGCCGTGTGGTAGCAGAAAGAACAGTCTATGACTAGGGTGGCTGGAGTCTATTACAATTTTTTGGGCCTTCCTCTGACACCGCCTGGTATGGAGGTCCTGGATGGCAGGAAGCTTGGCCCCAGTGATGTACTGGGCCGTACGCACTACCCTCTGTAGTGCCTTGCGGTCGGAGGCTGAGCAGTTGCCATACCAGGCAGTGATGCAACCAGTCAGGATGCTCTCGATGGTGCAGCTGTAGAACCTTTTGAGGATCTGAGGACCCATGCCGAATCTTTTCAGTCTCCTGAGAGGGAATATGTTTTGTTGTGCCCTCTTCACTACTGTCTTGATGTGCTTGTACCATGTTAGTTTGTTGGTCATGTGGACAAGGAACTTGAATCTCTCAACCTGCTCCACTACAGCCCCATAGATGAGAATGGGGGCGTGCTCCTTTTCCTGTAGTCCACAATCATCTCCTTCGTCTTGATCATGTTGAGGGAGAGGTTTTTGTCCTGGTACCACACGGTCAGGTCTCTGACCTCCTCCCTATATGCTGTCTCGTCGTTGTTGGATGATAAGGCTACCGCTGTTGTGTCATCTGCAAACTTATTGATGGCGTTGGAGCCGTGCAGTCATGAGTGAACAAGGGTTACAGGAGGGGACTGAGCACACACCCCTGAGGGGCCCCCGTGTTGAGGATCAGCGTGGCGGATGTGTTGTTCCCTACCCTTACCACCTGGGGGCGGCCCGTCAGGAAGTCCAGGATCCAGTTGCAGAGGGAGGTGTTTAGTCCGAGGGTCCTTAGATTAGTGATGAGCTTTGAGGGCACTATGGTGTTGAATGCTGAGCTGTAGTCAATGAATAGCATTCTCACATGGGTGTTCCTTTTTGTCCAGGTGTGAAAGGGCAGTGTGGAGTGCAATAGAGATTGCATCATCTGTAGATCTGTTGGGACAGTATGCAAATTGGAGTGGGTCTAGGGTTTCTGTGATAATGGTGTTGATGTGAGCCATTACCAGCCTTTCAAAGCACTTCATGGCTACAGACGTGAGTGCTACGGGTCGGTAGTCATTTAGGCAGGTTACCTTTGTGTTCTTGGGCACAGGGACTATGGTGGTCTGCTTGAAAAGTGTTGGCATTACTGATTCAGACAGGGAGAGGTTGAAAATGGATCTAAGCTGGGAATGTTTGTGGACTGTGTTAGGGCCTTTGCTTGCCCTAAATTGTTGATGGGCACAACTCAACTTGCTCTCATATGTTTGAATGTACAGGAGGTGCAGGCAGCCAGTAATCTGGACCGGCAGTGACTCAGGATCTATCCCCTCAGAATTGACTGTCACACTGGTCATTCCGTCAGGAAGCCGGGGTTGTGTCGATGTTTCCCTGCATGCACTGCTGCTCTAAGGCCAATAGGAAGGTGGCAGGTGTTCTGTCCCCATGCGCCTGGCCAGTGTTTGATTAGCCCGGTGACTGGCTGGCCGGATTATGCCGGCTAATTGGACTGAAGTGGACATTTCGTGAGGTCATCATGATCGTCTGGCGGGTCGTAATAGGTTAATATCCAGTTAATATCTGTGATCATTACCGTATGTGCTTTGGTGAACACATTCTGTGGGTAAGCAGATATCCAGACGTGACGTAAATAGAACCACAATGGACATTCTCTTACTGTATGTAGCTATTCATAAAAATCTTAAATAATGTGGAATTGATCCTGGAATAATGAGTGAGGGTGAGTTGAATTAGGGTTCATGAATGCAAGTAAATGAATCCAACAGAGTTTTATAAATATTCATGCATAATTTATGTTTTGTGTGGACCCCAGGAAGAGTAGCTGCTACTTTAGCAGCTAATGGGGATCCTAATAAAATAGTTAATACTTTAGCCGTCATCCACATGGCGGGGTTGTTTTGGTGGTGTCGGAGGTGGAACTGTGTTAGAGCTGTCAAATCCACTAGTGGCTCTCGCCATTATACCTAGAGAGGACATTGCCATTGGCTGCACGGAGTTTATTAAGAGAAATCCCATGCAGCCTTGTTTACAAGTTGGAACACTGGAATGTGAGATGTAATCTACACACCTCCAATTGGCTGATAGAAACCCTCATTATTTCTATAAAACCTATACATTCTCATTCTGAACTGACAACGCCAGTGGGACGGGTGTGGCTTCACACATTTTCAAAGAATGAGAATCGTTTAGGCCTAGATTTTCAATCAGATCAAGCGTTAACCTATGATAGCCGAAAGCTGATGTTTTGGCGGTGTCGGAGGCGTAACTGTGTTGGAGCTGTCAAATCGATGAGCAGCTGCTTTTGATCATTGTCAAGAAGCCATACCCGTCTCACACCCTATGGGCCCTGATCAAAAGTATTGCTTTTAGGTAATAGGGTGCCACTCATAGGTTTATACACAGTCCACACAGTCCACCATTTCCTCCTCAACTTACCCCCTCTCCTCTGATGTGTACACTGCTGTTGTGGAGAGAGACATATGGCCCGGATATCTCAATATAATCACAATCACCACTTCCAATGACTTCCACATGATCTCATTAGTTTGTTCGCAGTATGATCTGGACAACAGGGTGGGTAACAACAGATGAAGTGAACCTTGGTTAGACACAAAGGAGCCTGATTGATATTTTATGATTGCAAAAGGTTTTCGTCACGGATGCTGAAGACTGTAAGACTGGGCCCGTTCCAAATCATTGTAGAAAGAAGAAACGGCAAATGGTGGTTTGGAATATATGTTATTTCCGTACTCATGACCTTTCTATAAAACGTAGAAATATGAGGATTTGATTTGATATTAGATCATTTGGACTTAATCATATTTCAAATGATTATTTTATTGGAAGATATTTGTAACAATGAGACGTAATGAACATTGATATTGCCATTTCTGACTGACCCAAGGGGCATCGTCGTTTCTTATGAAGAACCATCATGTTTCATAGAAAAAGAAGCCTGATTTGATTCCACAATTCAATGTCTTCCCTGTGTCATTATTGGGAAGCACATCATTACATCAGCACATGTAGTCTGGCCTCAAATAACTACCACTTTTAGAATGTCAGATATTTCTCCCAGTAATATTGCTTCCCTTCAACATTCTATTCCCAAGGAAGTCCCCCAATAAGCATTTGAGCTCAGAAGCGGTATCCTTTTGATTTAGTTGTTACGCCGAATGTAATCCCCTTCCTGTCCCAGATGAGCTAAATCATTCATTCCAGCTGTTTGCTCTCAATTTGTATTCATATGATCCACAATTAAGCCAGATGTTTATATAAGCATTCATAGGAGATAGCGGGACATAAGATGCATTATATAGTCATCGAGGCACCAGCATGGCTGGCAATCTCACAATAGGCTAATGACACAATCGCTACAACATGGTGATGACATTAAGGCTAATGTGGGTTTGTGTGCTTTCATAATATTCTCCAGAGCAGATGAGGGAGAGAGATCAGTGATGTCCTGCCTAAGTCTCTTACATTTACCTCGCAGAGTCCTGCCTCTTGACACATTGTCCAAATTAGTGGCTGTTAATATTCCACTGCATCAGCAAGTAGTGGCCGCTTACGCTTCAAAATTAAAAATGGTAATGGAATTTAGCCCAATACCATGGTGTAAAAATGCTAGAACATTATATCACCCATCAGTTTTAATGAACCTCTTCTCTGCTGCAAAGAGCGAGAGTGTCGCTTTGATTTACTTCAGCTGTTTGAGCAAAAGCACCAGTGTCACATTGATCACAGGAACAGGGGAGCCGTGAGTGAATGCCAAATTGAGTCACAAATGGAACCTGTGTCAAAAACAATGAAAGTCAGTCAATCGTCAACTTAATGGAAATGTATGTTTGGAAAGGGGAGTGGAAATGGATAGAGGAGTTAATGAGATTTGAATCAGTAGATGAGGGGAAAGGATAAAGGAGAACAAAGTCTTTGTATAGGTTATATTTGGTCCTCTGCCTGTTGTGTGCTCCTTACACAGACTAGCTATATTTAATTGAATGCATGTGCAGTAGCAGTCAAAAGTTTGGACACACCTACTCATTCCAGGGTTTTTCTTAATTGTAACTTTTTTCTACATTGTAGAATAGTGAAAACATCACACCTATGAAATAACACATATGGAATCATGTAGTAACCAAAAAAGTGTATATTTATATTTGAGATTCTTCAAAGTAGCCACCCTCTGCCATGATGACAGCTTTGCACACTCTTTGCATTCTCTCAACCAGCTTCATGAGGTAGTCACCTGGAATGCATTTGAATGAAGAGGTGTGCCTTGTTAAATGTTCATTTGTGGAATTTCTTTCCTTCTTAATGCATTTGAGCCAATTAGTTGTGTTGTACACATAAGATAGCCCTATTTGGTAAAAGACAAAGAACAGCTCAAATAAGCAAAGAAAAACAACAGTCCATCACTACTTTAAGAAAGATTTTTCAAATGCAGTCCCAAAAACCATCAAGCGCTATGATGAAACTGGCTCTCATGAGGACCGCCACAGGAAAGGAAGACCCAGAGTTACATCTGCTGCAGAGGATATGTTCATTCGAGTTAACTG
>NC_092112.1:15130297-15242797 GCF_045679555.1 Salvelinus alpinus
TAGAGGTAGATGTAGAGGTAGAGGTAGAGGTAGAGGTAGAGGTAGAGGTAGATGTAGAGGTAGAGGTGGAGGTGGTGGTAGAGGTGGAGGTAGAAGTAGAGGTGGAGGTGGTGGTAGAGGTAGAGGTAGAGGTAGATGTAGAGGTAGAGGTAGAGGTAGATGTAGAGGTAGAGGTAGAGGTGGAGGTAGAGGTAGAGGTGGAGGTCTAGGTAGAGGTAGAGGTGGAGGTGGTGGTAGAGGTGGAGGTAGAAGTAGAGGTGGAGGTGGTGGTAGAGGTAGAGGTGGAGGTAGAAGTAGAGGTGGAGGTGGTGGTAGAGGTAGAGGTGGAGGTGGTGGTAGAGGTGGAGGTGGTGGTAGAGGTGGAGGTAGAGGTAGAGGTGGAGGTGGTGGTAGAGGTAGAGGTGGAGGTAGAAGTAGAGGTAGAGGTAGAGGTAGAGGTAGAGGTAGAGGTAGAGGTAGAGGTAGAGGTAGATGTAGAGGTAGAGGTAGAGGTAGAGGTAGAGGTAGAGGTGGAGGTAGAGGTAGAGGTAGAGGTGGAGGTAGAGGTAGAGGTGGAGGTCTAGGTAGAGGTAGAGGTGGAGGTGGTGGTAGAAGTGGAGGTAGAAGTAGAGGTGGAGGTGGTGGTAGAGGTAGAGGTGGAGGTAGAAGTAGAGGTGGAGGTCTAGGTAGAGGTAGAGGTGGAGGTGGTGGTAGAGGTGGAGGTAGAAGTAGAGGTGGAGGTGGTGGTAGAGGTAGAGGTAGAGGTAGATGTAGAGGTAGAGGTAGAGGTAGATGTAGAGGTAGAGGTAGAGGTAGAGGTGGAGGTAGAGGTAGAGGTGGAGGTCTAGGTAGAGGTAGAGGTGGAGGTGGTGGTAGAGGTGGAGGTAGAAGTAGAGGTGGAGGTGGTGGTAGAGGTAGAGGTGGAGGTAGAAGTAGAGGTGGAGGTGGTGGTAGAGGTAGAGGTGGAGGTGGTGGTAGAGGTGGAGGTGGTGGTAGAGGTGGAGGTAGAGGTAGAGGTAGAGGTGGTGGTAGAGGTAGAGGTAGAGGTAGATGTAGAGGTAGAGGTAGAGGTAGATGTAGAGGTAGAGGTAGAGGTAGAGGTAGATGTAGAGGTAGAGGTAGAGGTGGAGGTAGAGGTAGAGGTGGAGGTCTAGGTAGAGGTAGAGGTGGAGGTGGTGGTAGAGGTGGAGGTAGAAGTAGAGGTGGAGGTGGTGGTAGAGGTAGAGGTGGAGGTAGAAGTAGAGGTGGAGGTGGTGGTAGAGGTAGAGGTGGAGGTGGTGGTAGAGGTGGAGGTAGAAGTAGAGGTGGAGGTGGTGGTAGAGGTAGAGGTAGAGGTAGATGTAGAGGTAGAGGTAGAGGTAGATGTAGAGGTAGAGGTAGAGGTAGAGGTAGAGGTAGATGTAGAGGTAGAGGTAGATGTCTAGGTAGAGGTAGAGGTAGAGGTAGAGGTAGAGGTAGAGGTAGAGGTGGAGGTCTAGGTAGAGGTAGAGGTAGAGGTGGAGGTAGAGGTAGAGGTAGAGGTAGATGTAGAGGTAGAGGTAGAGGTAGAGGTAGAGGTAGATGTAGAGGTAGAGGTGGAGGTCTAGGTAGAGGTAGAGGTAGAGGTGGAGGTAGAGGTAGAGGTAGATGTAGAGGTAGAGGTAGAGGTAGAGGTAGAGGTAGAGGTAGATGTAGAGGTAGAGGTGGAGGTGGTGGTAGAGGTGGAGGTAGAAGTAGAGGTGGAGGTGGTGGTAGAGGTAGAGGTAGAGGTAGATGTAGAGGTAGAGGTAGAGGTAGATGTAGAGGTAGAGGTAGAGGTGGAGGTAGAGGTAGAGGTGGAGGTCTAGGTAGAGGTAGAGGTGGAGGTGGTGGTAGAGGTGGAGGTAGAAGTAGAGGTGGAGGTGGTGGTAGAGGTAGAGGTGGAGGTAGAAGTAGAGGTGGAGGTGGTGGTAGAGGTAGAGGTGGAGGTGGTGGTAGAGGTGGAGGTGGTGGTAGAGGTGGAGGTAGAGGTAGAGGTGGAGGTGGTGGTAGAGGTAGAGGTGGAGGTAGAAGTAGAGGTAGAGGTAGAGGTAGAGGTAGAGGTAGAGGTAGAGGTAGAGGTAGATGTAGAGGTAGAGGTAGAGGTAGAGGTAGAGGTAGAGGTAGAGGTGGAGGTAGAGGTAGAGGTAGAGGTGGAGGTAGAGGTAGAGGTGGAGGTCTAGGTAGAGGTAGAGGTGGAGGTGGTGGTAGAAGTGGAGGTAGAAGTAGAGGTGGAGGTGGTGGTAGAGGTAGAGGTGGAGGTAGAAGTAGAGGTGGAGGTCTAGGTAGAGGTAGAGGTGGAGGTGGTGGTAGAGGTGGAGGTAGAAGTAGAGGTGGAGGTGGTGGTAGAGGTAGAGGTAGAGGTAGATGTAGAGGTAGAGGTAGAGGTAGATGTAGAGGTAGAGGTAGAGGTAGAGGTGGAGGTAGAGGTAGAGGTGGAGGTCTAGGTAGAGGTAGAGGTGGAGGTGGTGGTAGAGGTGGAGGTAGAAGTAGAGGTGGAGGTGGTGGTAGAGGTAGAGGTGGAGGTAGAAGTAGAGGTGGAGGTGGTGGTAGAGGTAGAGGTGGAGGTGGTGGTAGAGGTGGAGGTGGTGGTAGAGGTGGAGGTAGAGGTAGAGGTGGAGGTGGTGGTAGAGGTAGAGGTAGAGGTAGATGTAGAGGTAGAGGTAGAGGTAGATGTAGAGGTAGAGGTAGAGGTAGATGTAGAGGTAGAGGTGGAGGTAGAGGTAGAGGTGGAGGTCTAGGTAGAGGTAGAGGTGGAGGTGGTGGTAGAGGTGGAGGTAGAAGTAGAGGTGGAGGTGGTGGTAGAGGTAGAGGTGGAGGTAGAAGTAGAGGTGGAGGTGGTGGTAGAGGTAGAGGTGGAGGTGGTGGTAGAGGTGGAGGTGGGGGTAGAGGTGGAGGTAGAGGTAGAGGTGGAGGTGGTGGTAGAGGTAGAGATGGAGGTAGAAGTAGAGGTAGATGTAGAGGTAGAGGTAGAGGTAGAGGTAGAGGTAGAGGTAGATGTAGAGGTAGAGGTAGAGGTAGAGGTAGAGGTAGAGGTGGAGGTAGAGGTAGAGGTAGAGGTGGAGGTAGAGGTAGAGGTGGAGGTCTAGGTAGAGGTAGAGGTGGAGGTGGTGGTAGAGGTGGAGGTAGAAGTAGAGGTGGAGGTGGTGGTAGAGGTAGAGGTGGAGGTAGAAGTAGAGGTGGAGGTCTAGGTAGAGGTAGAGGTGGAGGTGGTGGTAGAGGTGGAGGTAGAAGTAGAGGTGGAGGTGGTGGTAGAGGTAGAGGTAGAGGTAGATGTAGAGGTAGAGGTAGAGGTAGAGGTAGATGTAGAGGTAGAGGTAGAGGTAGAGGTGGAGGTAGAGGTAGAGGTGGAGGTCTAGGTAGAGGTAGAGGTGGAGGTGGTGGTAGAGGTGGAGGTAGAAGTAGAGGTGGAGGTGGTGGTAGAGGTAGAGGTGGAGGTAGAAGTAGAGGTGGAGGTGGTGGTAGAGGTAGAGGTGGAGGTGGTGGTAGAGGTGGAGGTGGTGGTAGAGGTGGAGGTAGAGGTAGAGGTGGAGGTGGTGGTAGAGGTAGAGGTAGAGGTAGATGTAGAGGTAGAGGTAGAGGTAGATGTAGAGGTAGAGGTAGAGGTAGAGGTGGAGGTAGAGGTAGAGGTGGAGGTCTAGGTAGAGGTAGAGGTGGAGGTGGTGGTAGAGGTGGAGGTAGAAGTAGAGGTGGAGGTGGTGGTAGAGGTAGAGGTGGAGGTAGAAGTAGAGGTGGAGGTGGTGGTAGAGGTAGAGGTGGAGGTGGTGGTAGAGGTGGAGGTGGTGGTAGAGGTGGAGGTAGAGGTAGAGGTGGAGGTGGTGGTAGAGGTAGAGGTGGAGGTAGAAGTAGAGGTGGAGGTGGTGGTAGAGGTAGAGGTGGAGGTGGTGGTAGAGGTGGAGGTGAAGATAGAAGTGGAGGTGGAGGTAGAGGTGGTAGTGGAGGTAGAGGTGGTGGTGAAGGACGAGGTAGAGGTGGAGGTAGAAATAGAGGTGGAGGTGGTGGTAGAGGTGGAGATGGTGGTAGAGGTGGAGGTGGAGGTGGTGGTAGAGGTGGAGGTGGAGGTAGAGGTAGAGGTGGAGGTGTTGGTAGAGGTAGAAGTGGAGGTGAAGATAGAAGTGGAGGTGGAGGTGGAGGTGTAGGTGGAGGTGGAGGTGGGAATAGAAGTGGAGGTGGTGGTAGAGGTGGAGATGGTGGTAGAGGTGGAGGTGGAGGTGGAGGTAGAGGTAGAGGTGGTGGTGTTGGTAGAGGTAGAAGTGGAGGTGAAGATAGAAGTGGAGGTGGAGGTGGAGGTGTAGGTGGAGGTGGAGGTGGGAATAGAAGTGGAGGTGTTGGTAGAGGTAGAGGTGGAAGTGGAGGTGAAGATAGAAGTGGAGGTGGAGGTAGAGGTGGAGGTGGAGGTGTAGGTGGGAATAGAAGTGGAGGTGGCTGATTTTATATTGGCTGATTTTCCTTCACTCTGCCGTCCAACTCATCCCAAACCATCTCAATTTGGTTGAGGTTCGGGGGATTGTGGAGGCCAGGTCATCTGATGCAGCACTCCATCACTCTCCTTCTTGGTAAAATAGCCCTTACACAGCCTGAGGTGTGTTTTGGGTCATTGTCCTGTTGAAAAACATATGATAGTCCCACTAAGCCCAGATGGGATGGTGTATCGCTGCAGAATGCTGTGGTAGCCCATGCTGGTTAAGCGTGCCTTAAATTCTAAATAACCACAGACAGTGTCACCAGCAAAGCACCCCCACATATTACACCTCCTCCATGCTTTACAGTGGGAATCACACATGCGGAGATCATCTATTCACCTACACCGCGTCTCACAAAGACACGGTGGTTGGATCCAAAACTTTCCAATTTGGACTCCGGACCAAAGGAAACATTTCCTCCGGTCTAATGTCCTTTGCTCGTGCATCTTGGCCCAATTAAGTCTCTTCTTCTTTTTGGTGTCCTTTAGTAGTGGTTTCTTTGCAGCAATTCGACCATGAAGGTCTGATTCACACAGTCTGCTCTGAACAGTAGAGATGTGCCTGTTACTTGAACTCTGTGAAGCATTTATTTGGGCTGCAATCTGAGGTGCAGTTAACTCTAATGAACTTATCCTCTGCAGCAGAGGTAACTCCGTGTCTTCTTTTCCTGTGGCGGTTCTCATGAGAGCCAATATCATCATAGCATTTGATGGTTTTTGCGACTGCACTTGAAGAAACTTTCAAAGATCTTGAAATGTTCCGTACTGATTGACCTTCATGTCTTAAAGTGATGATGGACTGTCGTTTCTCTTTGCTTATTTGAGCTGTTCTTACCATAATATGGACTTTGTATTTTACCAAATAGGGCTATCTTCTGTATACCACCTCTACCTTGTCACAACCCAACTGACTGGCTCAAATGCATTAAAGGTATAGGGTCTATTTTTCTGAATTTCCTGCCTGATTGACGTGCCCAAAGTAAACTGCCTGTTACTCAGACCCAGAAGCCAGGATATGCATGTAATTTGTATCATTGGATAGAAAACACATTGAAGTTTGTAGAAATGTTAGGAAAATGTACGAGACTATAACACAATTGATATGGCAGGCAAAAATCCAACCTGAATTTTTTTTTTGAGGTCCCAGGCTCTTATAATGGAAAGCTATGGGTCCTATGTAATTCCAGCTCCCAGATTGCAAATCCTATTGCTTCCACTAGATGTCAACAGTCTTTGTTCATTGCTTCAGGCTTGTTTCTTTAAAAAAGAGGAAGAATTTTGAGTTTTGGTACAAAGAGTCCCAGTGGAAAATCAGTCTGTCGGCGCGCGACAAAGAGGAGGCTAATTTAACTTTTCTATTGAACATACTTCTTCCAGTATGAAATATTATAGTTTATTTACATTTCCGCGTACGTGAGGATTAGTTAGAAACGTGGTTTGACTTGTTTGACCTAAGTTTAGCGGTAGCTTTTTGGACTCCTTTGTCTGCATGTTGAATGAGTGGATTACTGAAATCGATGGCGCCAACTAAACAGACTTTTTGGGATATAAAGAAGGATTTTATCTAACAAAACGACCATTCATGTTGTAGTTGGGACCCTTGGGAGGAAGATTTTCAAAAGTAAGTGATTTATTTAATCGCTATTTGTGATTTTATGAAGCCTGTGCTGGTTGAAAAATATGTTGATGTGGGGTGCCAGCCTCAAACAATCGCATGGTATGCTTTCGCTGTAAAGCCTATTGTAAATGGGACAATGCAGTTAGATTAACAATAATTTAAGCTTTTAAAGGCTATAAGATACTTATATGTTCATAAATGTTTAATATTACGATTATTTATTTGAATTGCGAGCCCTCCAATTTCACCGGCTAGCCATAATTAAGAAGGAAAGAAATTTGACAAATGAACGTTTAACAAGGCACACCTCTTCATTGAAATGCATTGCAGGTAACTACCTCATGAAGCTGGTTGAGAGAATGCCAGGAGTGTGCAAAGCTGTCATCAAGGCAAAGGGTGGCTACTTTGAAGAATCTCAAATATTAAATCGATTTTGATTTGTATTATATTAAATCGATTTTTTGAACACTTTTTTGGTTACTACATGATTCCATATGTGTTATTTCATAGTTTCGATGTCTTCACTATTATTCTACAATGTAGAAAATTGTAAATATAAAGAAAAACCCTTGAATGAGCAGGTGTTCCAAAACTTTTGACCTGTAGTGTACGTGGTGGTAGAACGTGTCTCTTTACAGGTGAACAGGAGGATGCCATTGTGCAAATGGTAGTTGGAAATAATGCCATAAGACTCTGGGAAATCCAACAACAGATTATTGAAAACCCTGCCATCTTCCATAACATCAGAGTGAGCTTATCAACCATAGCCCGCATCCTTAAGAAACACCATCTTCGGATGAAGCAAATCTACAGAGTCCCATTTGAAAGAAATTCCCAAAGAGGGAAGGGTAAACGGTATGAATATGTCCAAGTATGTAATGTAATAGTATTACACTGTTGAAACATTTAGAGACTCATTGATGTTGCCAGTAAACTTTACTATACAGCAGTTACACTGTTAACTGTCATTTCAGAGAATCATGAAGTTGGATGCAAGTCCCATCCCCCAGGAACTCATATTCATAGATGAGGCTGGATTCAATTTAGCAAAGTTGAGGAGGAGAGAAAGGAACATCATTGGTCAACATGCCATTATTGATGTACTGTACCTGGCCAGAGCGGGGGAAATGTCACCATATGCGCAGCTATGAGCCACAATGGGGTTTTCCACCGCCATCCCACCCTTGAACCACACAACACTGCCCATCTCCTTCATTTCCTGAACACCTTACATGACAATCTTTTTCAGCCAGAGCAGAGAGGGCCAGGTGATCCTGAGCAGAGAGGGCCAGGTGATCCTGAGCAGAGAGGACCAGGTGATCCTGAGCAGAGAGGGCCAGGTGATCCTGAGCAGAGAGGACCAGGTGATCCAGAGCAGAGAGGGCCAGGTGATCCAGAGCAGAGTGGGCCAGGTGATCCTGAGCAGAGAGGGTCAGGTGATCCTGAGCAGCAAATGTATGTTCTAATTTGGGACAACGTGAGTTTCCATCGGGCTGCTCAGGTCCGCAATTGGTTCCATGACCATCCCAGGTTTAAAATTCTCTATCTCCCACCATATTCCCCATTTCTTAACCCCACTGAGGAGTTATTTTCAGCATGGTGGTGGAAGGTGTATGATCGCAAACCCCATGAAAGTATGAACGTTCTCCAGGCAATGGAGGAGGCCTGTGGTGAAGTCCTGTCAGGGGTGGATGCGTCATGCCAGAAGATATTTCCCCCGCTGTCTGGACCAAGGAGAATATCGCCTGTGGTGTTGATGATCTGGACCAAGGAGAATATCGCCTGTGGTGTTGATGATCTGGACCAAGGAGAATATCGCCTGTGGTGTTGATGATCTGGACCAAGGAGAATATCGCCTGTGATGTTGATGAAAATCTGTGGCCGGACCAAAACAACAGACATGACAGATTTTGTTGTTGGATTGGATCATTTGTTTCTTGACTTGATTTTACTGTATTTTGACAGTTTCTTTGTCTATTCCGTACAATTGGTCAAATATACAATACAGTATTACAAATAGGCCTATTTTTCTTCTTTTGCATATACAAAATATATTTACTGTCTGTTTGCATTTTTACTGAATGTGTGCTTACAGTATGCTGTTTGTGTCACGATCGTCTTTAGGTGAATGAGTGGACCAAGGCGCAGCGTGATATGAATACATCTTCTTTTAATATAACGAAGACGACAACTGAAGAACACTGACAAACTAATACAAAAACAACAAACGATCGTGAAGCTATACAAACTACGTGCACACATGCAACATAGACATAGACAATTACTGTCACGTTCCTGACCTTATTTCCTTTATTTTGTCTTTGTTTAGTATGGTCAGGGCGTGAGTTGGGGTGGGCATTCTATGTTATGTGTTTCTATGTTGGGTTCAATGTATTAGCCTGATATGGTTCTCAATTAGGGGCAGGTGTTTTATGTTTCCTCTGATTGAGAACCATATTAAGGTAGGCTGTTCTCACTGTTTGTTTGTGGGTGATTGTTGCTGTGTCTGTGTTTGTTCACCACACGGTACTGTTTCGTTTCGTTCGCTCGTTTTGTTCCTGTTCGTGCGTTCATTGTTTTATGTGTTCTCAAGTTCAGGTCTGTTAACGTTGTTTATTATTTTGTAGTTTGTTGAAGTGTATTTTCGTCTTCGTTATTATTATTCAAATTATTATGCATTCAACCCACGCTGCATTTTGGTCTGATCCTTGCTCATCCTCAGATGAGGAGGAAGACGAGCGTTACAGAATCACCCACCAACCAAGGACCAAGCAGCGTGGGAAAAAGCAGCAGCAGCGATCGCAAGATTTCTGGACATGGGAGGAAATTCTGGACGGTAAGGGCACAACCTGGAGAATATCGCCGCCCTCGTGAAGAGCTGGAGGCAGCTAAAGCCGAGAGGCGGTGGTATGAGGAGGCAGCACGGAAGCGAGGCTGGAAGCCTGTGAGTCAAGCCCAAAAATGTATTGGGGGGGGCTACAAGGGAGTGTGGCGAAGTCAGGTAGGAGACCTGCGCCAACTCCCAGAGCTTACCGTGGAGAGCGAAAGTACGGGCAGACACCGTGTTATGCGGTAAAGCGCACGGTGTCTCCTGTACGTGTGCATAGCCCGGTGCGGTACATTCCAGCTCCAAATATCGGCCGGGCTAGATTGAGCATTGAGCCAGGTGCCATGAAGCCGGCTCAACGCGTCTGGTCTCCAGTGCGTCTCCTCGGGCCGGCATACATGGCACCAGCCTTACGCATGGTGTCCCCGGTTCACCAACACAGCCCAGTGCGGGTTATTCCACCTCCCCGCACTGGTCGGGCTACGGGGAGCATTCAACCAGGTAAGGTTGGGCAGGCTCGGTGCTCAAGGGAGCCAGTACGCCTGCACGGTCCGGTACATCCGGCGCCACCTCCCCGCCCCAGCCCAGTACCACCAGTGCCAACACCACGCACCAGGCTTCCAGTGTGTCTCCAGAGCCCTGTTCCTCCTCCACGCACTCGCCCTGTGGTGCGTGTCTCCAGCCCAGTACCACCAGTGCCAACACCACGCACCAGGCTTCCTGTGCATCTCCAGAGTCCTGTGCGCCCTGTTGCTGCTCCCCGTACTAGCCTTGAGGTGCGTGTCCTTAGCCCGGTACCACCAGTTCCGGCACCACGCACCAGGCCTACTGTGCGCCTCAGCCGGCCAGAGTCTGCCGTCTGCCCAGCGCTGTCTGCGCTGTCCGTCTGCCCAGCGTCGCCTGCACTGCCCGTCTGCCCAACGCCGTCTGAGCTGTCCGTCTGCCAAGCGCCGCCTGCGCTGCCCATCTGCCCAGCACCGTCTGAGCTGCCCGTCTGTCCTGAGCCGTCAAAGCCGCCCGCCTGTCCTGAGCCTTCAAAGCCGCCCGTCTGTCCTGAGCCTTCAGAGCCGTCCGTCAGTCAGGAGCCGCTAGAGCCGTCCGTCAGTCAGGAGCCGCTAGAGCCGCCCGCCAGTCAGGAGCAGCCAGAGCCGCCCGCCAGTCAGGAGCAGCCAGAGCCGCCCGCCAGTCAGGAGCAGCCAGAGCCGCCCGCCAGTCAGGAGCAGCCAGAGCCGCCCGCCAGTCAGGAGCAGCCAGAGCCGCCCGCCAGCCAGGATCTGCCAGAGCCGCCCGCCAGCCAGGATCTGCCAGAGCCGTCAGCCAGCCATGACCT
Source organism: Salvelinus alpinus (assembly GCF_045679555.1). Taxonomy (NCBI): domain Eukaryota; kingdom Metazoa; phylum Chordata; class Actinopteri; order Salmoniformes; family Salmonidae; genus Salvelinus; species Salvelinus alpinus. Next base: position 15,140,511 of record NC_092112.1, read on the forward strand.
GCCAGTGCCGTCAGCCAGCCATGACCTGCCAGTGCCGTCAGCCAGCCATGACCTGCCAGTGCCGTCAGCAAGGAGTACATTATTTTGATAGCTGTGCTTCATTTTGCAAGATGTCTTTGGGGGAAATTTGGGGAAATTGGCTAACTATTTTCTGTTGGAGTTTTGAGCACCTGAGATGTAGTTTCAGCGAAAGTGTGTTAACAATTGGGAAAGACTAATACTACGGAGAGGGAGAGGGAGAGGGAGAGGGAGAGGGAGAGAGAGAGAGGGAGAGGGAGAGAGGGAGAGGGAGAGGGAGAGGGGAGAGGGAGAGGGAGAGGGAGAGAGAAGCAGGGATTCTGCAGGTGAAGTACTTGCATGTCTATCTACTGTGTGTGTATATATGAGAGAGGCAAAATATTGTGTGTGTGTGATGTCTATCTGAATGTTCGGTGTGTATTTGAGAGAGACTGAATATGTGTCTATGTGCATGTGTATGTATGTATGTGTGTGTATGTGTGTGTGGTGGAGAAGCCAAGAGGGATGCTATCACTGGGCTCAAAGAGAAGAACTCTTCCATGGCTGGGCAACATACAGATAGGGAAGGAAGATGACAGAACATACAGATAGGGAAGGAAGATGACAGAATATACAGATAGGGAAGGAAGATGACAGAATATACAGATAGGGGAGGAAGATGACAGAATATACAGATAGGGGAGGAAGATGACAGAACATACAGATAGGGGAGGAAGATGACGGAACACAGATAGGGGAGGAAGATGACAGAACGTACAGATAGGGGAGGAAGATGACGGAACATACAGATAGGGAAGGAAGAGGACAGAACATACAGATAGGGAAGGAAGATGACAGAATATACAGATAGGGGAGGAAGATGACAGAACATACAGATAGGGGAGGAAGATGACAGAATATACAGATAGGGGAGGAAGATGACAGAATATACAGATAGGGAAGGAAGATGACAGAATATACAGATAGGGGAGGAAGATGACAGAACATACAGATAGGGGAGGAAGATGACGGAACACAGATAGGGGAGGAAGATGACAGAACGTACAGATAGGGGAGGAAGATGACGGAACACACAGATAGGGAAGGAAGAGGACAGAACATACAGATAGGGGAGGAAGATGACGGAACATACAGATAGGGGAGGAAGATGACAGAACATACAGATAGGGGAGGAAGATGACGGAACACAGATAGGGGAGGAAGATGACAGAACGTACAGATAGGGGAGGAAGATGATGGAACATACAGATAGGGGAGGAAGATGACGGAACATACAGATAGGGGAGGAAGATGACGGAACATACAGATAGGGGAGGAAGATGACAGAACGTACAGATAGGGGAGGAAGATGACAGAACATACAGATAGGGGAAGAAGATGACAGAACATACAGATAGGGGAGGAAGATGACAGAACATACAGATAGGGGAAGAAGATGACAGAACGTACAGATAGGGGAGGAAGATGACAGAACGTACAGATAGGGGAGGAAGATGACAGAACATACAGACAGGGGAGGAAGATGACAGAACGTACAGATAGGGGAGGAAGATGACAGAACGTACAGATAGGGGAGGATGTGAGAGGGAGGGTGAAGAACAGTACCATCCATTGTCCTATCTGGCTTTTGTCAAAGAAATTCATTTTATATTGATAAAAGGCTTTAAAAGCAATGCATAAACATAAATCTAACAATGTAGTCTAAAGCATACTGTACGTACATTTCCATCGCTATAATACACAAGACAAGGGATTTTCAGCAAGTGTGTTATGTATTGTAGATTGCCTCGCCTGGTTCACCAACTACTTCTCTGATCGAGTTCAGTGTGTCAAATCGGAGGGTCTGTTGTCCGGGCCTCTGGCAGTCTCTATGGGGGTGCCACAGGGTTCAATTCTTGGACCGACTCTCTTCTCTGTTTACATCAATGATGTCGCTCTTGCTGCTGGTGATTCTCTGATCCACCTCTACGCAGACGACACTATTCTGTATACTTCTGGCCCTTCTTTTGACACTGTGTTAACAACCCTCCAGGCGAGCTTCAATGCCATACAACTCTCCTTCCGTGGCCTCCAACTGCTCTTAAATACAAGTAAAACCAAATGCATGCTCTTCAACCGATCGCTGCCTGCTCCTGCCCGCCTGTCCAACATCACTACTTTGGACGGCTCTGACTTAGAATATGTGGACACCTACAAATACCTAGGTGTCTGGTTAGACTGTAAACTCTCCTTCCAGACTCACATCAAACATCTCCAATCCAAAGTCAAATCTAGAATTGGCTTCCTATTCCGCAACAAAGCATCCTTTACTCATGCTGCCAAACATACCCTTGTAAAACTGACCATCCTACCAATCCTCGACTTCGGTGATGTCATTTACAAAATAGCCTCCAAAACCCTACTCAATAAATTGGATGCAGTCTATCACAGTGCCATCCGTTTTGTCACCAAAGCCCCATATACTACCCACCACTGCGACCTGTACACTCTCGTTGGCTGGCCCTCGCTTCATACTCGTCGCCAAACCCACTGGTTCCAGGTCATCTACAAGACCCTGCTAGGTAAAGTCCCCCCTTATCTCAGCTCGCTGGTCACCATAGCAGCACCTACCTGTAGCACGCGCTCCAGCAGGTATATCTCTCTAGTCACCCCCAAAACCAATTCTTCCTTTGGACGCCTCTCCTTCCAGTTCTCTGCTGCCAATGACTGGAACGAACTACAAAAATCTCTGAAACTGGAAACACCTATCTCCCTCACTAGCTTTAAGCACCAGCTGTCAGAGCAGCTCATAGATTACTTCACCTGTATATAACCCATCTACAATTTAGCCCAAACAACTACCTCTTTACCTACTGTATTTATTTATTAATTTATTTTGCTCCTTTGCACCCCATTATTTCTGTCTCTACTTTGCACTTTCTTCCACTGCAAACCAACCATTCCATTGTTTTTTTAGTTTTTATTTTACTTGCTGTGTTGTACTCACTTCGCCTCCATGGCCTTTTATATTTTTATTTATTTATACATATATTTGTTTGCCTTCACTTCCCTTATCTCACCTCACTTGCTCACATTGTATATAGACTTATTTTTATTTTTTTCACTGTATTATTGACTATATGTTTGTTTTACTCCATGTGTAACTATGTGTTGTTGTATGTGTCGAACTGCTTTGCTTTATCTTGGCCAGGTCGCAATTGTAAATGAGAACGTGTTCTCAATTTGCCTACCTGGTTAAATAAAGGTTAAATAAAAAAAATAAAAAAAAATTGTACAGAGAGGGAATTTGATTGGAATTGGTGAGGGTTTGTGATTGCTTTTGTAAAGGTATTTGGTATATTTTGAATATACCAGACATTAGGAACACCTTCCCCCCCTTCCCTTTTGACCTCAATTCGTCGGGGAATGGACTCTACAAAGGATTCCACAGGAATGCTGGCTAATGTTAACTCCAATACTTCCCAGTTATGTCAAGTTGGCTGGATATCCTTTGGGTGGTGGACCATTCTTGATACATACGGGAAACTGTTGAGAGTGACACAAACCGTGTACGCCTGGTGCCTACTACCACACCCCGTTCAAAGACACTTAAATATTTTGTCTTGCCCATTCACTCTCTGAACGGCACACATACACAATCCAGGTCTCAACTGTCTCAAGGTTTAAAAATCCTTCTTCAACCTGTCTCCTCCCCTTCATCTACACTGATTGTAGTGGATTTAATAAGTAACATCAACAAGGGACCATAGCTTTCATCTGGATTCACCTGGTCAGTCTATGTCATGGAAAGAGCAGGTGTCCTTAATGTTTTGTACACTCAGTGTAAAATAAATGACATTGAGGCAGCAGAAAGAGTATGGGAGAAAGATAGAGAGAGAAGAGAGGCAGAGGGAGATATAGGAAGAAGACAAGAAGCGAGAAAAAGTGGTGTATAGGCCTGTGTTCGTGTGTGTCAGTTTGTGTGTGTTTTCCTGTGTGTGCATGTGTGTGTGTATGTATGTATGTGTGTGTGTGTATGTGTGTGTGTGTATTCGTGTGTGTGTGTGTGTGTGTGTGTGTGTGTGTGTGTGTGTGTGTGTGTGTGTGTGTGTGTGCGTGCGTGCGTGCGTGCGTGCGTGCGTGCGTGCGTGCGTGCGTGCCTGCGTGTGTGTGTGTGTGTGCGTATGTGTGCGTGTGTGTGTGTGTGTTTTCCTGTGTGCGCGTGCGCTTGCGCGTGCGTGTGTGTGAAGAGGGAGGGGACTATGGTGGTTAAAGGTACTATAGATCCATACTACAGTACTGTCAGACGGGGGTTTCAGCTGTTCCCATGGTAGCAAACACAGTGTGGTGAGGATCAATGTGGCCCCACAGTCAGTGGCTTTTCCTCAGCACACCGCTCTTCAATACTTTACTTTCTTTCTTTTCTCTCCTGTTTGACGTCAATGTTCTCTCTCTTTCACTCTTTATCTGTCCTCCTACTCTCATCTATTTTGTTGTGTCCCTCTCATGGTGAGTTGACCTATTTTTTAAAAACGCCATTGGTTTGTGGAGAAAAAGTTTTAAGATATTTGATAGGCGGATGAGGAATTTTGGTATGGGAAATAATCACTGCCACCTGGTGAGGTTAGCAGAGGGCTAACGTGTGCCATGTTACCTGATGGGACCAGCTACAATGTAGCATTCTATCATGTGACACTAAATTAATGATTTTATTTGGGTGATGCTTAAACTTAACATTGAACTTAAACATAAACTTTTTCTAATGTTAGGAAGTATGGCCCGGTTGGGAGACTTGAGGGAGATTTAGAATACTGAAAAGTATCATTCCTTGGCTTACACATTGGAGGTAACCCTATTAAGATAGCATAGTGAGGGAGTCCAGAATATCTGATCAAACCTGTGTCTGAATCTTTCAGGCTCGCTCGATCTCTCTCGCCTGCTCTCTCTCTCTATCTCTATCCCTGTTCTGAACCCCTGGACAGATCTTTTTCGGTGTGGTAATTGAGGTACCGGCGAGGCGGAGATAGTGGGGGTACGGGGGAGGGGAAGACATGGAGGGAATGCTAACGTTCTTTTTTTTCTCCTTCCAGGAGTACGTGTCAGCGTTAATGGCTGCTTTATCTTCTCTATCACTTCTCTTTGCTCTGTGCTGATAGGAGACAGGAGAGGAACAAAACAAACAGCGGAGGAAATTACTTCCTCATTGAACAGGATATGAGTCATTCACAATGATTTCACAGGATGACTTCACAATGGATTCACAGGATGATTTCACAATGGCTTCACAGGATGATTTCACAATGGATTCACAGGATGATTTCACAATGGATTCACAGGATGACTATGCAGTTTTTCTTTAGGACTGTTTCAATCCGGCTGGGTGGGTGTGGAACTAGTACAAAATTACATGGACAACAAAGTAGATTATGCCCAAGACATTACGCTATTATTACAAAATAATGTGGAGGAGTAAGAGCATATTGTAATGGGATTACATGCAATTTAGCTCAAAACAGGTAAGCGACATACAATATGATAATGTACTTGGCTAGATATGATGAATCAGAATGCTGTCAAAAACATAGTCTTTGGGGTCTTGAACAGGAAACCCATTGGTACATTTAGGCCAAAAGATTGGTGATCACACACACACACACACACACACACACACACACACACACACACACACACACACACACACACACACACACACACACACACACACACACACACACACACACACACACACACACACACACACACACACACATACTGTATCTCCTCTCTCTCTCTCTCTCTCTCTCTCTCTCTCTCACACACACACACACACACACACACACACACACACACACACACACACACACACACACACACACACACACACACACACACACACACACACACACACACACACACACACTACTGTATCTCCTCTCTCTCTCTCTCTCTCTCTCTCTCTCTCTCTCTCTCTCTCTCTCTCTCTCTCTCTCTCTCTCTCTCTCTCACACTACACACTCTCACACTCTACTCACACACACACACACACACACACACACACACACACACACACACACACACACACACACACACACACACACACACACACACACACACACACACACGCGCACACACACACACACACACACACACACACACACACACACACACACACACACACACACACACACACACACACACACACACACACACACACACACACACACACACACACACACCTACACAGGGTCCCCTGTGGAGAATCAACCTGTTCCCTGAGGCGGCAGATAATGATGTCTTCTGAGGGGTCCCTCGGATCGATACGGAAAAGGGGCGACCACTCAACTGTGAAGGGGAGGGAGTGGAGGCACCTTCAGCGACTCAACTGACCAGTCCCTACGATGGCTGTTAAGACCTGTCCACCAAGAGTAACAGAGGGATGAAACCATACGAGATAATACCATTTCGCTCAATTGTAAAAGACCCATTTTATTTCAAAGAACTTCGAGCCAGGTTATCAAATGTGAAGGGGTTGAGCCTTGACGTTTTGGGGAAACGTGTGAAGATGTGAATAGACAAGCCTATGTCTGCAATGCGACTAGGGCTGTGTAGCCCTTCCCCTCCAGCAAAAGCACTGGAAAGATGGCCAGTCTCATCCGAAGGAATGCGTGTTCTATGCGTTAGTCAGGCAAAATTGTTTAGGTCTACTTCTTATAGGAACCAACACCACTTTACCTTATTTGCCACACAATTTACAGGCGTAAAATATAGTACCTTGAAAAATAATTCCAAATACAAAAATGCAGAAAGAATTGAACCCTTAATAAGGTACATTTCCTTATTAATATTACGCTGTGAGTTCACTATCAACTCGACAATGGGGATTTGCACCAAGCGTTGGGACGTTGATTAATGGTCGGCAGACGTTAAAGTGCCTCGCTCTGCCGGCAGGGAGTTACTCAATTTGTCTGTGCTGGGACTGAGGGAGCTCTGAGAGAGGTGGGAGGATGAAGACTTTAAGTCACCCTTATCTGGTCCTGTGCAGGCAATGAGCTAGAACAGCTCATCCATCAGGAGGCGCCAGAGAGAGGGGCTCTATCTCAATTTGTCTTTCCACGATTTCTTGCATCCTCCTCGCCTCCTTCTCAACGATACTGGAGGAGGTCCAAGGGTGCCTCTCCTGATGGCCTTTCTCTCCAAAGGGTTTGAGAAGGAGGCGAGGAGAGAGGATGCTAGGAATTGAGGAAAGATTAATTGAGAAAGATCCAGAGAGGGGGGGTGTAGAGAGCAAAATGCTAACCACTACTATATCAAGCTAATAAGCTGTGCCTGTGTTATCTGTGAATAGGAGGGCGTTAGAGCTTGTAACGTAAGCAGTGGATACCAAGGTCAGAGTCAGAGATCAGTAAAAAAGGGTTGGATATTTAATCTGACCTGAGATCTGTTTACCTGAACCCATCAAGTGACTGTAGCAGAGATCACTCCAATATTTGGTTCTGCTGCCAAAGAAAGGCACAAAATACTTGTTTTTCCTCTGCCCTATCCGCGTTATGTAGCACCACCCATTTGACCCAGTTCCAATCGAAAGCGATTTTGTTTGTGTTTCCGTTTTACAACTTCCGTCAATGCTAGCAATGCAATGCTATTACCACAGAGTGGTGGCTAGCTAATTAATAAAAAACACACATCATTAACACGTCTTAACAAATAAACATAAACAAAACATGGCTCACATTTAGGAACACACACAAATGGCTTCACTGGGAAGGAGGGAAAAGGATTGGTATTTTTTGAAGGCCAAAGTTCAGTCCAGCCAACGAAGCAGCTCTTACCACTCTGTTTGGGTACTTGGATCCAACAACGAATCAGTAGAGACGGCTGGATGCGCTTGCATCGCTGGCCTTGGAAAGTCATGCAGCCTACATTTTGTGGAAGGTCGGCTAATAAGCAAAGTCACTTGCTTTTCTATGTCTAACATTACTTAACATAAGCGATTACAGCATACAAGCAGCCTACATGTGTTGTGGTGACAGTTACTATAATCCATAGGCTAACATTATGACAGAGTTCTCAGATTATATGTATGATCTACCTCCTCATTACTTGGTCTTGTAATTTATGTTTATAGCCTATTTTCTTCGTTCTTTTTATAGATGAAAGTGTGCAATGCTGCCTTATCTAGACACAGAATGATAAAAGAGTCAGGCTTAACATAGCAGTTAGACTAAACGTTTTGTTGGATGGAAGCTGAATTGAGAATGTCATGATATATTGGTTACGTGAACATGTATTTGTGGATCAACAGAACTTTTGACACAACTTTAATTCATGCTAGTATGAGACTGTGCATAGATAGAAGAAGGAGACACAAAATGAAAGCAGGCAAACTGCTCAAGTGTTTGTCTTACCTGACCAACGCCCGACACTTCTTCACGACTGGAGCGTTGTAGCCAAGCCATTGTATCCAAGCCATTTTTCTGGATAAGGATGCTCCACTGTAGGCTTCTTGTCAGAGAAGTGGTAGGAGCACACAAAGGGACGTTTTGGTGGTTTCTTTAGGTTCAACGCTTTGAGCCAGAGCCGCAAAGACTGTCTTTAGGAGGCGGATGCACGTCGTATGGGGCTCCACAGGTACAATCAGATCGACGTCGCAGAGGTTGGTGTTAAAAACATTGCTGTTGTAAAAACTGCCTCCTCTTCATCCAATTAATGTTGCAGCCTCATATTGAACATATAATGCTTGTCATGTTGATGGATTTTAGGAATTTGTGCGATTCTGTCAGAGTAAAACATTTTTATTTATTTCACCTTTACTTAACCAGGTAGGCCAGTTGAGAACATGGTCTCGTGTACAACTGCGACCTGGCCGTTGTAAATTAAAAGTACCACTTTTGCCTCTTTCGCCTCCCGCCACTAGCAGGCGCTAGCGTCGCGAGTAGGTTGCCGGATCACTGTGACCTTCCAGAATAAGGTGAATAATCAGTTATGTTTTGTTCTCGATATCTACCCAATCAGAATGAACCAGATCTCAGTTTAGCATAATGACTAAATATCCTTGCCAGTTATATGATGATTTGTCATTGGGACTTCTCATATTTCCCTGAATGATTTAACGTTGGGACTTCTCCTATTTCCCTGAATGATTTGTCATTGGGACTTCTCATATTTCCCTGAATGATTTGTCATTGGGACTTCTCATATTTCCCTGAATGATTTGTCGTTGGGACTTCTCATGTTTCCCTGAATGATTTGAGTTTGATTTTATTTTTACAGGGACAGTGCACATTAATCAACGTTTCAGTAAAAGTGCCGGTTTTAGCCAGCCGGGCTAGTTTTCAACCGCAGTCCTTGGGCAGGTTATTAAAAACAACTACAATATAGACAATCATTGAGCAGTGAGCACACGCAGAGCAACATAGGACAAGCAAGACATAGCATACAGACAGAGCAACATAGAACAAAAAGCAGCAAGACAAAATTCATAAAAGCAACAGTGTTTTCACACCTCACAAGCTACAGACAACAGACAACATGGAAAGCGGCAATACACAGCTAGGGATTATGTTCACAAATCTGATTGACCTTTAGCCATGTCTTCATGCATTTTGTGAAAGTGTGATATGTGGTGCAGTTATGTGTGTCTGATGGCAGTGTATTCCAGACATGGGAAGCTCTCACAGAGTTAGCGGATTTACTAAAGGTGCTTTTCCTTAAGGGAACTATACAGTCACCTCTCATGGCAGACCTTGTGGATCTGCTGCCATATGTTTGGGTTTTCTGTTTAACAAAAATACTGAGTGGAGGTGGAGCCAGGCCATTTAGGATCTTGAATACAAGACATGCGTCGGTGTATTGCACAAGATTTTCCCAACTCACGAGCTCATGCTTTCTGAGGATGTAACAGTGATGATGGCTATTGGGCTTCCTATCAAGCACTTTGAGAGCCTGTTTGTAGACAGACTGAATAGGTTTTAATGTTGTACAGCAAGCTTGGGCCCAACTAGTCAAGCAGTATGTTAAGTGGGGGTGTATCATAGATTTGAAGTACAGTTTTGCTACCTCTGTTGTCAAACAATTTTGTATAAATCGGAAATTAGCTAGGTTGAATTTGGTTATTTGAATTACCTTTTTCACATGCTTTTTAAAAGAGAGGCTGGAATCAAGTATGATGCCAAGGTACTTGATATCAGATACCACCTGGAGCTTCTCCCCTGACACGTAGACATCTGGCTCAGTAGCATCTGTTGCCCTCTTTGTGAAGAACCTGCAAACTGTTTTTTTCACATTGAGATGCAAACACGAGTCACTGAGCCACTTTGTAACCTGGACCATTACAGTAGTGAGTTCTTGTGCAGCATGTTGTTTGCTCTTTGCATGCACATATATCACTGTATCATCTGCATACATTTGAACTTCAAACCCAGTACAGACAGAAGGCAGATCATGAATGTACAGGCTGAACAGGAGGGGCCCCAGTATTGACCCTTGGGGTACGCCCACATCATAGCTAAGAGTGGGCGACAGCTCATTGCGCACTCTGACACACTGAGTTCTGCCTTCAAGGTATGATTTCATCCATCTCAAGGAATCGGGGGAAAAGTTGAACTTGGACAATTTTGTGATGAGAATCTCATGGTTAACAGTATCAAAAGCCTTCCTTAGGTCCAGAAACACAGCCCCAACAACGCCCCCTTTGTCCATCTTGGACTTCACATTTTCCAGAAGAAAGCAGCTGACCGTTTCTGTGGAATGTTTCGCTCTGAAGCCAAACTGCATGGAGTGTAATGTGAAGGGGCTGTTGTTGAGGTGGGCAATCAGTTGTTCTGCTACACACTTTTCAATAACCTTTGACACCACAGGTAGTTTACTAATGGGCCTGTAGTTACTCACGTCAGCAGGGTCTCCCGATTTAAAGATGGCCGTTATTATGGCCGACTTCCATACCCTTGGGGCACGCCCACATTTGTTATTAGGACATTTCTTGTTTCCCTGAATGATTTGTAGTTGGGACTTCTCCTATTTCCCTGAATGATTTGTCATTGGGACTTCTCCTATTTCCCTGAATGATTTGTCATTGGGACTTCTCCTATTTCCCTGAATGATTTGTCATTGGGACTTCTCCTATTTCCCTGGCGAATGATTTGTCACTGGGACCTCCTATTTCCCTGAATGATTTGTTATTAGGACCTCCTGTTTCCCTGAATGATTTGTCGTTGGGACTTCTACTATTTCCCTGAATGATTTGTCACTGGGACCTCCTATTTCCCTGAATGATTTGTCATTAGGACCTCCTGTTTCCCTGAATGATTTGTTGTTGGGACTTCTCCTAGATCCTTGCATGATTTGTTGTTGGGACTTCTCCTATATCCTTGAATGATTTGTTGTTGGGACTTCTCCTATATCCTTGAATGATTTGTTGTTGGGACTTCTCCTATATCCTTGAATGATTTGTTGTTGGGACTTCTCCTATATCCTTGAATGATTTGTTGTTGGGACTTCTCTTATTTTCCTAGTGAATGATTTCACTTGAGGAGAAAATATTCATCATTGCATCATCCTCATTTACCTTTTAAAATAATGAACGCTAATGATCATGAGCTCATCCCAGCTCATGGCCTTTGGTGTGTGTGTGTGTGTGTGACAGAGAGAGAGAGGGAGAGCGTACGTCTGCATATGAGTGTCCAACAGTGGGTATGCCAGTGTTTGTGAATAAAATAAAATAAAAGTGCATGTTTTAATGTGTGAGTGGAAATGTCTCTCAAATGCGCACATACACACACACACACACACACACACGCACACACGCACACACACACACACACGCACACGCACACGCACACGCACACACACACACACACACACACACACACACACACACACACACACACACACACACACACACCTATTCATTTCTATGGACAAAAAAACGAACAAGATTCTCTCCAGCCCAAGAGGTGGGGGGGGGATCATTAGCAGGAGAGACCTCGTTAGTGTGACACCCGTCAGACCTGTGACCCTCTCGTTACCACGGAGACCAACAAACGGAAGGGCGGAAACGACAAATACCAAAGAACCTCCGCACCACTTCAACCACCACCCAGTCTCTAGCATTGTCCTCTAGCCCTGTTCACCGCCTGCTTAACCCTGTGCTCCAATTCTCCCAGCCTTATACATGTCTACTCTGGGCTTTGAAAAGCAGACAAAGGCCCCGTCTTTGCAGCGAGGACATCTCCTCTGCTTCAGGACACCACTCTCCGGACCCCCTGCTGGGGGAGGCCCATTTGAACTCAGGGAGCAGGAGAGAGAGAGAGAGAGAGAGAGAGAGAGAGAGAGAGGCTTCCAAGTCTTCAGAGGAACCAGGGCATATTTCATATTCATGTTGAGTCAGGAAGCTCCCCTGACCTCTTTTTTATTCTGGCACTGCAGCACCCCCCTTCACTCCAAAGACCTCTTTACATTTCTGGGTCCGTTTGATGTCTGAGTAGTGGGGACCTGCCGGTACACCCCTATTCCACGCCTAGTCAAAAAATGTATTGCTGTTGTATTTACCACAGCATCGCAATTCAATGATCCCTGACTCTGTTTAATGCAAATAGCCAAAAGTCCTATAATGTCTTATAGCTCAAGGAGATTAGGCCCCGGTTTGGAAATGGGGTATTTTTTACATGGTCGAGCTTCTCCTCTGGGCTTCGTTTATTAGAACAGTGGGCAGAAAGAGGCAAGAAAGAGGAGCGTAGAGCGACGCACAGACATCACTGATTATAGAGGGAATGGAAGAACATAGATGGGGCCGTTCACCCAAAACGTTTGACCTTGTCCCCATGCGGATAGAGCCATTTCCCAACTCCACGTGGATCCTTCTCAGGCATGTTCACATTTGCAAGAGCCCAGCAAGCTCCCATGTTGGAGACCAAACCAGTTGGAAACCAAAGACATTATCCTGCTCAATGGGCCGGAGTGCCAAAGGGCCAGAACTGTGTGATCGGTGCCCACAGATTTGAACTCAAACGAGGAGCACAATAGAGCCTTCTACAACTCCTATTTCTAAACAAAACTGTGCCCTTGGGATTGAGCGGTTGGTTTACCATCTATAAGCAGTCTAAATAGTCGAGGCTCTCACATAGATAAAGCACGAGACACATCTGAGGCATATTTGCCATAGTGATTGCAGTAACAAACAACAATCGGCAGATTTAACAAGGACATTTGGACATGTATCAAGAGTGCACCTGTTGTTTTTAGAAGTGAAATTATGGACAAAAAACTTACTTGGGTAATTTTTATCAGTCTTAATCTTTATTTAATCTTTTGTTTAACCTTTAACGTTGTACTCCCTCTGGAAATGAACAGGTGTGACGCTGGTACTGATGCTGATGCTTGCTCCTGTGGTTTCCATATCTCAAGGGGATATGATGTATTTGAGGCTTGATTTGTGATCAAAGAAATAACAGCTTGCTATGGTTAATTGCTTTGACTGATTGAAAAGAGAATGTGCACACACGCACACACACACACACACACACACACACACACACACACACACACACACACACACACACACACACACACACACACACACACACACACACACACACACACACACACACACACACACACACACACACACACACACACACACTCACAGTGAACATTAATTCCACAAACTCAGTGACCACAAGTGACAGCTGTTTCGATATATTTCCTTCTCCTTCAAAAATCAATTACAATTCCTGTTAAGACGGACAAAAAGACAATATCATACAATATGAAACCCAAGCCTTACTCTACTACAGCAGTTCTGCTGTATGGCTCATCTCAATTTTGCTAAGTCTGATCTGAAAGACAAAATCTGAGCTGCAGCGTACAATAAGTTAACAAACACATACAGCATATCATGTACAGCTTCGTTCTAACCTGCACATTGACTCAGTACCGGTATCCCCTGTATATAGCATCGTTATTGTTATTTCATTGTTACTTTTGTATTTTTTTACTTTAGTTTATTTAGTAAATATTTTATGAACTCTTTATTTTTCTTAAAACTGTATTGTTGGTTAAGGGCTTGTAAGTAAGCATTTCACGGTAAGGTCAACACCTGTTGTATTTGGCGCATGTGACAAATGCAATTTGATTTGATTTGATTTTTTTTTACTTGCTTCTTAAGTAAACGATACATAATGATTTGTCACTTCATTCAAATTCAATCTCAAATAACAATTAACAAACAAATTTCTCTAATTAAACCGACTTTGGCTCCAAAACACACAATAAGGTGCTATAAATGTGTGTTTTACATATCTAGGTCTTTTTATGGTTCAAGCTCTTTAATCAATTGGCACTATGCCCAGTGGTTATCGAAGCGGCGGGTTTTTATGATGAAGTGATTTACGCAGACTTGTGGCACAGTAAAGATACGAGTGGGACTTGCCACATCATCCATATTCATAAGAGGCTGTGTTTTGGAGACGGGGACGACGACACCCCTTCCTTTAAGGCCCACTCCCTCTTTTTCAATCACTGAAGCCAGCAGATTTGTAGCGTAGCTAGGATTGGCTAGCTCTGGTTAGACTAAGCTAGTATTAGTTATTGGTTTCTAGTTAGCATCAGTTAGCCTAGGCTAGTATTAGATAGCATTGGCACAGGGGTAAGAGTTCAGCCGTCAAGGGAGTTGTCAACAGATTAGCGCAGATGAGCAAAGATGGGGATCAATGCAATTCAGCGCTGATTCCAAATGACTGAGGGCAGATGAAAACGGAGTCTACAACTGTCTCTCGTGTTGGTAGAACCATGGCAAGCCCAGTGTAGGAAGTAGTGATGGGAAGTTTGGCTCTTTTTACTGACTTTTCAACTCGTTCAGTAAAAAGAAAAAATCAATTTCATTCATTTGAGTCAGTAATGCCAGAGAACACAGGACCCCCTACCTTGTGAACGATGAACTGAAACGCAAAAGAGATTTGATTCTACAAGCCTCTCGTTCACATGTCCTTCACCATAAGGGGCTTATTGGAGATTTCATTTGTGACTGAGGCTTGTAAAAAGGTTGCTTTAAACAATGTACATTTGTTGATTGCTTGTTGATAGACATACAAATACGATTATTTCTTGATACATTTAATATCAGGTCTAGTTGTTGCCGTAACCGGACTAGATTGTGAATGACTCTTGGCGGAATGTGTTGCTTGACTGCAGGGATAAGTATAATATTGTTCACGAACTGCAGCACCCCAAACGATTTGTTCTGGAGTTTGAGTTTGTTGAGCAGAAACTGTGTGTATGTTTTGGTTGAACAGTGTCATAACACTCAATAACCAATGAATTAGATTCATTCTTGCACCATGTGATCAATTCTCAGTTCGAAACATGTATTTTTCTTCTCTATGCTGCCTGCAGCGTGATCTATTTTAAAGTTGTTGGCCACTGAGCCGGAGGAGCATGTATTAATACTGCTGTACTTATTATGGCCAGCAGGTCAAACAAATGACAAAATGAACGAGTCACTCAGAAAAAACGAAACATGACTCTCGAGTCAGTAAAAATAGTAATTCAAAAAGAACGAATCGTTTGTGAACTCCCCATCACTAGTAGGGAGTAGAATTATAATCACCATAGCTATGTGTTGGTATAAAGGGATCAGGAGACAGGTGCAGGAATGCGTAATAGGGGTTTTTATTGACCCATTACAGTGTGCCACGTAAAGGCACGGGGACGAAAACCAAACAAACACGTACACAAAACACAGGGTTGAAACCCAAACAAAAAGAGTGAGTAGTACCTCAAATACATCTTTATTTAACTAGGCAAGTCAGTTAAGAACAAATTCTTATTTTCAATGACAGCCTAGGAACAGTGGGTTAACTGCCTTGTTCAGGGGCAGAACGACAGATTTTTTACCTCGTCAGCTCGGGGACTTGATCTTGCAACCTTTCGGTTACTGTTCCAACGCTCTAACCACTAGGCTACCTACCGCCCAATACACTGGGGGCGAAACCCGTAACATACACCCACACAATGATTCTACTCGGGACGAAACCCGTAATCATCTGCACAATACAAGTGGGACGAAAGCCAAAAACAACACAGCGCAGGTACTCACACGACCAACGGACATTGTAACAATAACTGACAGCCCAATGGAAACCAAAGGGTACATTTATACAATCCCAATCAGGGAAATGGGGACCAGGTGTGTGTAATGACACAGTTCTGGAGGGATCCGTGACACTATGTGTTTGTATTTCACACTCATATAGGTGCTTTGATCCTGATAGATCTGCACCGTTAGAAAGACAGGCCCTGAAACAACATTTGCTGGCACATAAGGGTTTGATTAATGTTGTTTGAAAAAGTGTGACAACTTAGTCAACCCCTTTGTATGTTATTAATCCATCAGTAACATTTTTTACTAACTCACAAATACAGTATATCAGAAATGTTCTTATTTTCTCACTAATCAAAATTTTTCCAGGGACAGAAAAATGAATGTTAAGGTTTCTAAGATAGCTCTTTTTCTCTAGTTTTATAAAGATTTCCCTTATTTGTTGGTAGCTCAAATCATTGAAGATTACCTGTGGGGCATATAGCTATAGTTGCTAACTAGTTGCAAATGACTCCAAATCGTGCAGTCATCACCCAACCCCTTTGTTATAGCGCCAGGGCCCTGCAGTCATACATTGTCAGGTCAGAGAGGCCTCTGAATAATAAATAAGCATATTTATTGAAGAGCGACAGCAGAAATTTCACCTGCTATCAGACCAAAACAGTTGACGGTTAATTGACGGCAACAGTTTCCACGGTGGCAGGTCAGGTGACAAACAATAATTAAGATGGTGGAAATATGTGTTGACGGCCCGTGTTTGTGGGAGGGAGAAGGAAAATAGATTGCTCACGGGCCTCCAGAACACAAGCTAATTTACTTGCAAATGAGTCAATAAAAAACATTTAATCTCGGTTGCCATGGCACAACCAACCCCTAAAAAAATTTATGGGGGACGTTATTTTCCCTGAGAGGAAGGATAACGTTTATTTTTGAAGCAGATTGCAGGAGGTTGGGGTTATGAGGAGGTATATTTGATAGAGAAAGACATTAAAGCAAGAGTCAAGGCAACATGGCTCTCTCTGTGGTGAATAAAAGGAGAAAACAAAGGAGGGTTTTTAATGGATACAGGATGATTCCAGCGGCGAAGATGCGTCTGTACAGGCGATAGTATTCTTCCAGGGTTCTGTAGGTTTCATGTATAATAATGCGCAGATGTAGCTGGGCTGAAGCCACTTAAGGTGTAGAGGTGGACCAATGAGGAGAAGAGGTGGACCAATGAGGCGTAGAGGTGGACCAATGAGGAATAGAGGTGGACCAATGAGGAGAAGAGGTGGACCAATGAGGTGTAGAGGTGGACCAATGAGGAGAAGAGGTGGACCAATGAGGTGGAGAGGTGGACCAATGAGGAGTAGAGGTGGACCAATGAGGAGTAGAGGTGGACCAATGAGGAATAGAGGTGGACCAATGAGGAATAGAGGTGGACCAATGAGGAATAGAGGTGGACCAATAAGGAGTAGAGGTGTACCAATGAGGTGTAGAGGTGGACCAATGAGGTGTAGAGTTGGACCAATGAGATGTAGAGGTGGACCAATGAAGTTAATTGATAGGTGGGTACAGTGTGTGGTGGGTTGGGTTGAAAAGAGGCAATGGACAATAAAGTATTCATATTTTTCTTCTATCTAGAGGCTGGAATAGAGATGAAACATAGCTAGCATGTGACAATAGTAATGAGTGTTTTAGTTATGTAATTATGTAGTTCAGTCAACCTATAGTGAACACACGTCACTTTTTTCCATATCAAATGCTCTTTCTTGCGTAATACTTGCATGTTGTAACTGACACTGAAACAAGAGCCAAGAAATTGATTGGGCCAAATGCTTGTGAGTAATGACTGGTGGCAGAAGTAAGAGGGAAGGTCTTACTGGTACTTTAACAAAACACCAAATCAGTGATTCACCTTGACTGCCTATTACAAAGGTGGGTTGATGATGGCCATTTTAGAAAAAGCAATAATCTTAACATGGACGTTTGGGCATAAATTAAGCCCGTGAGATTTTATGATGTATGTGTGCCATTTGGTATGTGTATGTGTGCCAATCCAGTCCTCTTTTGTTCACTTCAACATTAGCAACCGATATTAATTTACAGGCAATCATATTTAATGTATCCAACACAAGTGGTTAACTGGCTCTGCTAATTGAAGAATGTCCCTATAAGAGAAGGTCGCCGACATCAGTGCTAGGTAAGCATAAATTGAAGATGATTAAAATAGCTTTGGTTTTAGACTGTGTCATAAAACATCATCAAATTGCTAATTAACATAGCGTCTCATACAAACGTCCAGCTAACGGACAAGGTATGACGCTTTTTCTTCATTCTTTAATGACATAGTCAAGTTGAGGCTTTGTCAGGAGTCGGGACACTTAAACATGCTTTGGTCTATTCCTTCCTCCCCATTTCACTTCCACCTGTCTTCTCCATTCATTACAATTAGCAATTGAAGGAAGAAACAAAGATACTGTATGTACAAAGAATCATATATAATGAGCATGATCCTATCAAAATAATTCAAAAGCCTTTCCCTTATGAATCCATTGTAAGATGCTTCATCACAATCAATCCAGGTTTCAAGCAAACGGTGCACATTCACAGTGACATCTGCATCATTTGAACGGAGTGTAGTTGAAACCTTGCTTTCACCTATTCAATCAATGATTACCTAGAGAAAGGTAAGAAGAATCATGCATTTTACAAGTATCCGAACAGGGGCATTATCTGATGGGCATAATGATGGAAGGGTATTAGTGATACTCAACTTGTTACACGTAACACCAGGGTCATATTTATTAGTCACCAAACATACTGAAACAGGGAGGGACTACCTGAAAATGTCCAACAAGAAATGTGCTTTTCATTTTCCATTGTACATTGTTTTAAAAATATTTTGGTACGGTGTGCACTAATGAATACAACCATGGAGCATTTTACCGAAACAGCTGGGATGAAGACCCCCGCATCACATTGTCACATAGTTCACCTGTGAAACTGGCCTCCTGCCACGCCCTTCATTATGCATTCTCCAAGATGATGTTGGCTCCTTCCCTTTCCCCAGTGATTGACCAAAAATGAAACAGATGGCACTCAACTGAAATGTGTTGAAATTAAGCACATTACAATGAAATAACACGTGCAAAGACAAAGCCTTTACATTTGTTTTTCTTTCCCTCTCTTTATGGATGTATTCTTTTATATTCTGTTTATTTGGAGAACATGGAAATTCAAATGGAAATGATGTAATGATGCTGAAATCCTTAATAACTGCAGTTAATACTCTGGCTCAGTTGGAAGTTATCTATTCCACGTTTTGTATATATGTTTTTTCCCCACATATGACTGCTACTGGTTGAATGACTTGACATTGACACTTGTGTGCAGGAAGCAACATTCAAACGTACAGGATGTCGTAAGCTGCCAGCCTACTTTTTTTGTTTCTATTAACCACATGTACTGTACTTATCAAGAACAGGGTGTACGTATCAAGAACAGGGTGTACGTATCAAGAACAGGGTGTACGTATCAAGAACAGGGTGTACTTATCAAGAACATGGTGTACGTATCAAGAACAGGGTGTACGTATCAAGAACAGGGTGTACGTATCAAGAACAGGGTGTACTTATCAAGAACAGGGTGTACATATCAAGAACAGGGTGTACGTATCAAGAACAGGGTGTACGTATCAAGAACAGGGTGTATGTATCAAGAACAGGGTGTACGTATCAAGAACAGGGTGTACGTATCAAGAACAGGGTGTACTTATCAAGAACAGGGTGTACGTATCAAGAACAGGGTGTACGTATCAAGAACAGGGTGTACGTATCAAGAACAGGGTGTACGTATCAAGAACAGGGTGTACGTATCAAGAACAGGGTGTACGTATCAATAACAGGTTGCAGAAAGACAATTGTAAACCTTATCAAATTTCGACTACATAAAAGCAAGCTTTCCGGCACAATTTCCAATTATCTTTTCTAATTAGTTATTTTCCAATTAGTGCACCAATTAGACACTCTTCTCCCTAATCTGGCAAGCATAAGGAGAGGTCAGTGAGCTCGTTTTGGCCAGGAAATATGGATGCTCCCAAACCCATCTGACTCTACAAAGACGTCCATTCATCCTATGCTATCTCTGACAGCTAATGAGTAATTAACCCACACACACACACACACATGCATGCATGCAGTCTCCCAGTGAATTCAAACAAGACAGAAACAGCGATGGGCTCAGTCAATGCGCCCAAGGCTTGGACAACTGACCAACCGCCCCAGTAACGGTTGCCACGGCGATGGCCCCGCTGCTCTTCGCCTGGTGTTTGATCGACACGTGCCGTCTCTGACGAGATTAACTCAGGGGGGCGCGGTACTTTTCATTCCTTGACATGGAGCAATTAGTCCCATCATTCTTGGCCCCCCATTTCCACCCCTTTCCACTTGAGCCAATGAAAGAGAGGCACCAGGAAGTGATGGGGACCTGTCACAGATGCGTGTCAGTCACCGGGTAATTTGCAGAAGAAGTAGAGGGGTGTACGGGGATATGGGCACCAGGCCCACATTTGGACTGTCACTCTCGGGTGTCATCATAGTTGGCCCTAACAGCTGCAGCTCTCAATTCCCAGTCTTTGATTGGTCGCACAATCACAAAGTCATCATGGCTGTCAGAGCCACATCAGAGAGAGGATATCCCTGCTAAGAGGAGGAGAAAAGGGTCTTAGTTTAGTAAAAACAAGTGGAGGCTTCTCACCTGTCACGTTTTAGATACAGTATGTTCACTGTAGTGTAGACAGGATGGAACATGGCAGTATAGGAGACAAAGACAATACTAGTTAATACATAAAGGGCTTTATGAATGTGAAACACTATCGGCCATTGTTACATACCTCATTAGCTGTGGTAAAACATGGCCGGTGCAGTCTGCGAACGTTACAAGGCGAGTAAATCTAAGTGATTGAAAATGTTAGCATGTGAACGGGCTGTAGGCGTATGGTTCACACATTCATTTACACAGGGTCGGTCATTAACAATGATAAACAGCTTTAATTATTACAACACTGTAAAAACGGTCGTCCATCATTGCACTCGTAATATGTATTGACGACGGCAGGACGCGGAGGTGAGAGAAGAAGAGTGTCTGAGCGGCTACTCGGGCACATTTTATCATAAAACGAGGGCTCTTCTCAATTTGTCGCTCTTCGATTTCTCACATCCTCTCTACCCACCTCCATCTCTAACCATATGGAGGAAAAAGTCCAAGCTCCCCACCTCCATCTCTAACCGTATGAAGGATAAAGCCCAAGCTCCCTCCCCTTCGACATCCAACGCATTTTAAGATGAAGGCGAGGAGAGAGGATGTGAAGAATCAAGGAAAGATCAATTGAGGAACAACCATGGGCCTAGATTCAATCAGATCAAGCGTTAACTGGTGATAGCCAGCACCCGCATAGCTGATGTGTCAGAGGTGTAACTGTGTTGGAGCTGTCAAATTGGTGAGTGGCTGCTCTTGATCGTTGTCACGAAAGCCACACCTGTCCCACTCGCGTTAGAAGTTCAGAAATAATGAAATAATTAGACTCAAAGTGAAAATCACTGAACAAAATAATGACTATTTTTATCATCTGACTCCATGCAGCCAATGGCAATGTCCGCTTTAGGTATAATGCCAGGAGCCACGTTAATTTGACAACTCCGCTTTGCGGATGTCGGCTAAAGCGGATCTGATTGAATAGAGCACAAAGGTCTTTTTGAAAGGCAACACACAAAGAGGACGTTCCCTCGTTCCAGTATTTTGTTCGTTCAGTGTATTTCAAGTTAGCGTTTCAGCTCGGTAGTTTTAAATACAGCCTACTTAAGCGTTACACAACATGGGACATAAACTTTCCCGGACACATTCATATTTCTTCCATGATCGAGGGCTCAAGTAAAACGTTATTACATACATAAACTCCAGTCACTTCCATGTGGATGTCACCATACCAAAACTGTGATAGATGGTGTATTAATGGTTTGTAATGGAAGTGATTGGGGCATGTGAGCATTTTTTTTTAAAAAGATTGTTAAAAATCACCTGAAATCAATTCAAATCAACTCCATATTTGGTTTGATGTTATTTATTAAATGTGGGAAAAAACATGCTCACATGCCCCCATTACTTCCATTGATTGTTAGCGTGTGGTGGCTAAAGTTGAAGTATATAGTGGCTGTTTAACATGCCCCCATTACTTCCATTGATTGTTAGCTTGTGGTGGCTAAAGTTGAAGTATATCGTGGCTGTTTACAGATAACTGAACCATGGGTTATAGTTTCTTCTAGCCTATAGACTACTTTCAGGATGAGGAACCATCCAACATCAAGTTGTAAAATAGTGAACTAATGTTAGTCCTTTAACCAGTCACCATGTGTTTCGAATCTATCTGTAAAAAAAACAATAAAATATGTGACAGGGAGTCTCCACTAGACATGGGCATATCTAAGAAATGTGAAATTGCTCCAGGACCAAGCTTTCTAAGACAGACACCCGAGTTGTCTTCAGGTGATTAGCTTGGGGAGGGAGAACATGGATGGTTGAATAAGGGGAGAGGGTGGAGGGAACAATCAAACACAGCATGTATTTGTGTGGACTCTTCCATTATCCAAATGTATGATTTCACATGAAGACAGAATCTTTCGTTCCACAGCTAAAGTATCGCATTTCACATTTCTTACAGGAGCTTCTGAGTGGCACTGCGGTCTAAGGCACTGCATCTCAGTGCAAGAGGTGTCACTGTAGTCCCTGGTTTGAATCCAGGCTGTATCACATCCGGCTGTGATTGGGAGTCCCATAGGGTGGCGCACAATTGGTCCAGGTTGGGCCGTGGTAGGCCGTCATTGTAAATAGGAATTTGTTCTTAACTGACTTGCTCTTAACTGACTAGTTAAATAAAGGTTAAATTAATTATAACATGAAACTACTCACTAACCTGTATTATGTATGGTTCAGACAAAACATTTACTGGTTTGAGACAGAGAAATATAAAATAAGTTCTTGTCAATTCATTGATCATTGTAGTTTAGCCGAGTTTTCAGATACTCTGGTATAAACTGAAAACAGATAAGCATTTGACATGGACCAGACACATTTCCATACGCTTTAGGGACTAGAGGTGCTGTTGATCCAAGCAAAAAAACGTGTTACAAAAAAAATGAATGAATAATTTCACTGCTCATTTTACGGGATTACCTACGATTCTTGTTGAACGAATCGCAGCCACCTCTCCCTTTTCGTGTCAGCACAAACGTTGAGGCAATGTTTTGAATTAGCCCCTCGCGGCCCCTCCTCCACTGAGGCACAGCTATTGGAGGAGAAGTCTCGATCACGTTGTCACCGCTGAGTGTGTTGGGATCACTCCCTATTTTCTCTATGATGTGAAATGAAAGAAATGTCCTCTGTTCTCGAAGCGAGAGAGTAACTCAAAAGGTGACAGACAGCTAGACAACCCTCACAATCGTCCCGTTCATGTTCAGTGACTGTATATACCGCCCACAAAACTCTTGGCTTTCGTAGAATTATTTCTAAATTGAGCACATTAAATGGCGATGAGATGAATGTTGCAGAGAACACGTTGAAATATGTATAAAGTTTTACCTTGCACAGATGGTATAGCACTTTCTCTCGTCTATAAATGCAAGAATAATTGCAAGAGCCGAAGATTTGCTGAGTTGAACATGATCTGCAAAGAGAAGGAAAAAATATAATGCACTGGCCAATTCCTATGTGGGAAAGAATGCAAATTCCAAAGCGATGGTGTACACAGTCACCTATATATAGAGTGGAGACTTGAGTGATGCGCAGCGTGCTAGCTAAATATAACCTACCGGCACTAATCCTAAACTTCCTGGAATTAGCTAAATTGACGTGGCCAGCTAAGCGCAACCGATCTCCAGCCTTCCATTTATTGACCTTTGCTGCAGCATAGAGAAATTCAAAATAAAGTGCGATCAACTTCTGCCCATCTTTCTCAATATCCCATAATATTTCTCAATATCCCATCAATATGAGCTCTACTTACCTCAAAGGGTAGCTCATCCTCTCAAGAGACCTTAAAGACACACTCCAGCTATTTTAGAACTTTTTCTGTTGATAAACAACATACCACATATAAATACAGTAATGTACACACACTTAAGGGGGGAAAAAATATGTTTTGAGCTAAATATAGTTTTTTTTAGACTCAACTGCAAACTTCAAGGAGTAGTCTGATGATGGCCTCTGATGTCATTGGCTCCCCTCTTGCTCGCGGGAACAATAGAGGAACAATAGAGAAGAAAATAGAAGAGGCCCCTCCCCTTGTGCCATGTCATGAGGATATCTGGACCACCTATTGAGATGTGCCTTTTGTTAAGTAAATCAGGTGAGAAATGGGGTGAAAAGGAGTCTGGAGTGCGACGTTAAAACCCGCCGGAGGCAATGCACTAGGCCTTCCCAAGGACACTGCCACTCGCATGAATCCATGACTCTGCTCCCAGGATGCAGTAAGGGGCCTAGGAATCTTTTCTGTAGTCTCCCTCTTGACCTCCAAACCAGATGGTGTCTGCACAACACCAACACTATATTAGGATTCAGACAGGACCCAGTTTACGGAATTCATATTTGTAACATAGTCATCCCTCCTCCTCAGAGCCCCCACACAGAGTGAAGTCTCAACCCTGCACTAGTCAAACGTTACATATGACGAGGAGGAATGGCACCATTCCTAAAATAGATTCCATAAATTTGGGCCTGTTTAGATAGGTGCAGCTTTGTTGGAAAGGAAAAGGCTTCCGAAACAAAATGGATGTCTTCTTCATTTGTGTGACCAGGTGGATCTTTACACCAGTCAGAATAATTTCGTAAAACGGGACCACCTCTGGGCCTATAAAAGTATTTTCGACTCCTCTACATCAGTGTTATATAGATCTGAATTTTAGTATTTGGTGTACTGTAACAATAGCTCATAGGTGGGTGATTATATGAATCCAAGGCTACCATACAATTATATGATCAACACTTTTGCAAAGGCCAGATGACATCATAAAGCGTAGGACATGAGATAACATTAGCAGTGGCATGCTGTTAGTTTTATGTAAATCCCAAACAGTATCCAAACCATAAATAAACCTACTCCTGATCACTACCATTAGGAATGATAAATGTGGCCGACCGGCTCAACTCGGTCTTATGTAGCAAAATTTGAAGTGGTGTATTTGACATTGGATAAAAGTAGAGACTCAGAGCTACAAAATGTTATATCATACACTACAGTTGAGGAACAAAGGGAAAGGAATTCTGCTTTTAAAGTTCATAAACTTGTAACCTCACTTTTGAGAAAAGGACCTTGAATGTTTAGGTACACGTACTGGAGAGCTCTTCTTTGTCTACACCCATTCAGCATTGTTCACACCCTCTTATGTGTTAGCCCTACCAATCTCTTTAAGGATTCAGATGTGAGGCCATGTGCTAAACAGAGTGAGTACGGTAGTGTACTAAACAACCAAAGATTTCAAGACTAAAAGCTGGTTTATACTACGTCTATCGACATGTCTGTAGACAGTTGTCGCAGTGACATCATGAACATTCTATTGTCGTCCGACATCAAACGTGATGTTGTTGTTATGAAAACATCATACTCTGCTTCCACTGGCCATTCCACTGATTTCAAAAACTCAGTCCTCCAGAAAGTGGAGAGCATTAGCAACATTATCACAGTTTGTCGTGATATCTTTCCAAAAAGCCACATTGGAAAGGATTACCTATACATACTGAGCAGCTCATGTTATAGACAGAAGCAAGCTACATGGCGGACCAATCAGAACTCATCTCTCAGCATGTCCAGCCCAACCATTATCTCAGCCAATCATGGTTAGTGAGAAGATTCCAGTCTTTTTCCGTGGCTAAACCAACTAGGTTCTTAATTTAACAATTTTATTCATATTTACAGATGGCATAGAAATTTGTTATTAAGGCACATAAAAGTTCATATGTTCCAGAAGGCATTTTTGGCAAGATATATATTTTGATAAAAATACAAAATGTACATTCAAATGCGTCATCTGTGAAGTAGTGACGCGTGACATACACCTAGTTTCCTGAAACGAGTCAAAAATGTAGTTCTTGTAAATTGCCCACATAATGCCAGACAAACCATTTCTGTATGGACCTCGCTTATTGCACGGGTTCATTGTCTTGCTGAACGGGCCTTCCCCAAACCATTGCCACAAAGTTGGAAGCACAGAATCGTCTAGAATATCATTGTATTCCGTAACGTTAACATTTCCCTTCACTGGAACTAAGGGGCCTAGCCCGAACCATGAAAAACAGACCCAGACCATTATTCCTTTTATACACCTGTCAGCAACTGGTGTGGCTGACATAGCTGAATCCACTAATTTGAAGGGATGTCCACATACCTTTGGCCTTGTAGTGTATATTTTGCTCATGTCTAGAGACAACCACAACATAAATGGTATATGAGACTTACCAGCTTTATGTCCGCAAAGCCCAATTCTGGTCTTTTTCCACTAATTGATATTTTGACGAATCAGATGAGGATCAGAATTGGGCTGCCTATGTAAACAAAGCCATAGTAGACCAGACTAGTACAGTTCCTGTAACGTTTGATCAACCTTCTGATAGAATCATCACAGAACCATACAGATTAACATCACGCTTTAGTGCTCCCGGTAATAAAGGTGGAGAGAGGTTGTGCTGAAGTGACTGTCACTGTACTGGCTTTAACATGAAGTCGAAGCTGAAAATAAATCTGGGCATCTTCTCCCCTGTCAACTTCAATAGTCCCAGGGACCGGTATCAACAGAAGGTAGGCTCCAGTCACTCAAGTCAGCCAAGCAAATGATAAAAAGACAAATGGCTTAATCGAAATTGTGAGTATATCAGGTTTCTCAATATGTTTCGAGTTCTGCACCATGACGAGTACAGTGGTTGTAGCAGTATCTCTCTTTGCTACCCTCTTTCTCTTCTGTGCAAGAACTCATCAATCATACATCTCTCCATTCTATGATAGCTGTTTAAGTTGGTCACATGTAATATATTTTCAGGATATAGAGGACATCCCATGAGTTATGCATGTTTTCATACAATAATCGTTTTGTTCACTAGACTGTGTTATAATGGACACGACTTACCACAGATCTGAGTTGACTTCGTGATAACATACAGCACAAACATACTCACCCATGAAGTGCAGTATTACTATTGAAGATATTAAACTTACTGTAATTAGCATAGTGTCAGCATTCAAAGAAATGTCCTGGGCGTTGGGTACAAAATATGTAATCCTTTATTCATCACCAATCCACAAATTACAGTTAACCTCACTTTCTTTAACATTTTTACTCCAATCGCGTTCATTCTCAAATAAATATTAAATGAAAAAAAAAATAGTGTTCCAAACAATATAGTTTCTTCTGAAAAAAGCCTGCAGCGTCTCCTCACGGAGGTAATTATGTACCAAAGCTAGTGTGGATGTTATCCATTGCACAAGTGCTAATTTGAAATGGAAGTCCTGAGGCCAAGTTGTTTTGCATCCCCTCAAACCCTATGCAAGCTTGTGGCTCAACATGCAACATAAACACTGACAAATTACCATGAGATGTAAGAAAATTCAAAAGAAAGAAATGTGACAACATTATCTACAACTTATTACCGTTGAGTAACACTATTTTAGGTCTTTGTTTTGCCTGAAGGGGTGGGAGTCATTTGTGTGTTATATTAGCCAAGAGCACTTGCATGGTGTACATTTTAGGACACATTTTAAGGAGCATTGACTATTGGCTGAGGAGGTCCTAAAATGTATACATTTAAATGTTTCGTCATTTAGCAGATGCTATTGTCCAGACTGACTTACAGTAGTGAGTGCATACATTATTCGTACTGGTCCCCCAGGGGAATCAAACTCACAACTCTGGCATTGTAAGTGCCATGCTCTACTAACTGAGCCACCGTACATAAAATAGGTTACATGGCGAATATTGAAGAGCTATTCACATACAGTGGGGAGAACAAGTATTTGATACACTGCCGATTTTGCAGGTTTTCCTACTTACAAAGCATGTAGAGGTCTGTAATTATTATCATAGGTACACTTCAACTATGAGAGACGGAATCTAAAACAAAAATCCAGAAAATCACATTGTATGATTTTTAAGTAATTAATTTGCATTTTATTGCATGACATAAGTATTTGATACATCAGAAAAGCAGAACTTAATATTTGGTACAGAAACCTTTGTTTGCAATTACAGAGATCATACGTTTCCTGTAGTTCTTGACTAGGTTTGCACACACTGCAGCAGGGATTTTGGCCCACTCCTCCCTACAGATCTTCTCCAGATCCTTCAGGTTTCGGGGCTGTCGCTGGGCAATACGGACTTTCAGCTCCCTCCAAAGATTTTCTATTGGGTTCAGGTCTGGAGACTGGCTAGGCCACTCCAGGACCTTGAGATGCTTCTTACGGAGCCACTCCTTAGTTGCCATGGCTGTGTGCTTCGTGTCGTTGTCATGCTGGAAGACCCAGCCACGACCCATCTTCAATGCTCTTACTGAGGGAAGGAGGTTGTTGGCCAAGATCTCGCGATACATGGCCCCATCCATCCTCCCCTCAATACGGTGCAGTCGTCCTGTCCCCTTTGCAGAAAAGCATCCCCAAAGAATGATGTTTCCACCTCCATGCTTCACGGTTGGGATGGTGTTCTTGGGGTTGTACTCATACTTCTTCTTCCTCCAAACACGGCGAGTGGAGTTAGACCAAAAAGCTCTATTTTTGTCTCATCAGACCACATGACCTTCTCCCATTCCTCCTCTGGATCATCCAGATGGTCATTGGCAAACTTCAGACAGGCCTGGACATGCACTGGCTTAAGCAGGGGGACCTTGCGTGCGCTGCAGGATTTTAATCCATGACGGCGTAGTGTGTTACTAATGGTTTTCTTTGAGACTGTGGTCCCAGCTCTCTTCAGGTCATTGACCAGGTCCTGCCGTGTAGTTCTGGGCTGATCCCTCACCTTCCTCATGATCATTGATGCCCCACGAGGTGAAATCTTGCATGGAGCCCCAGACCGAGGGTGATTGACCGTCATCTTGAACTTCTTCCATTTTCTAATAATTGCGCCAACAGTTGTTTCCTTCTCACCAAGCTGCTTGCCTATTGTCCTGTAGCCCATCCCAGCCTTGTGCAGGTCTACAATTTTATCCCTGATGTCCTTACACAGCTCTCTGGTCTTGGCCATTGTGGAGAGGTTGGAATCTGTTTGATTGTGTGTGGACAGGTGTCTTTTATACAGGTAACGAGTTCAAACAGGTGCAGTTAATACAGGTAATGAGTGGAGAACAGGAGGGCTTCTTAAAGAAAAACTAACAGGTCTGTGAGAGCCGGAATTCTTACTGGTTGGTAGGTGATCAAATACTTATGTCATGCAATAAAATGCAAATTAATTATTTAAAAATCATACAATGTGATTTTCTGGATTTTTGTTTTAGATTCCGTCTCTCACAGTTGAAGTGTACCTATGATAAAAATTACAGACCTCTACATGCTTTGTAAGTAGGAAAACCTGCAAAATCGGCAGTGTATCAAATACTTGTTCTCCCCACTGTATGGTGGCATATGTGTGATCAGACTCCATAAATAAATTGTCATTGAAAATCCTTCTAGTCCCCTGCAGGATTGAAGGTATACGCTTTCAAGTCAAATGTAGTTTTCAACTGGTTCTATTCTATATAGTCATCATCTCTGTTGCCTTTGTACAATGATACTGGTATGATGACATTTCTGAGCAGCTTGCGGGCCCCGCCTGTCTCTTGACAGATGGGCCAGCAGGATAGATGTCGATTGGGACTGTTTGGAGAGATGGGGCGTCTCTGTTGAGCTTTGAAATCAATCTAAATGTCACATTCTTCCAAGATGTATTTGAACTACATATAACCACATCGAGACAGATGCTATGGATAAATCCAGTAGCCTCATTCGTAGCGTAGACCTGCAGTCATTAAGACGCTCTATACTCAGTATTACTGTAATCCATTTAATTTATTTGTAAATGCTTATACACTGATGTGTAACGTAAATGGTTACACTGGAAGTACTCTAATGTACATTATAGATGTCTACACATCTATAAGACTTCACCAAAGGGAGCTAGATTAATCTACACCATAACATGTTTGATCCCTCTGTCTCAAAAGTCTGTCTGTAAGTGCCATATTAAATCATGTTACACTCAATAGTGATACATAAAAAATGTATGTTATTAAAGCGTTTTGGTTATACTTTTTCAGGCTTGACTGGCAACGGTGAGTGCTTTGTTATAGTGAAGGCTTTAAAAGTTAACAGGGCAGCAGGGTATTATATAGGGGACACAAAGACACAGATTAGTAACATCTCAAAGAGAGACAGGATATAGGTGATATTATCCGTGTTTTAAGCTTTTGTATTTGTGTGTGTGTGTGTGTGTGTGTGTGTGTGTGTGTGTGTGTGTGTGTGTGTGTGTGTGTGTGTGTGTGTGTGTGTGTGTGTGTGTGTGTGTGTGTGTGTGTGTGTGTGTGTGTGTGTGTGTGTGTGTGTGCGTGCGTGCGTGTGTGTGTGTGGGGGTCATTAATAATGGAAGGAAAAATAGATGCTCACAATGACATATGACTAACAGTTATGTTATGTGTGTTTCCATGGCAACATGTTGCCTTTAAAAGCTGAATAAGTGTAAAGGTGTTTAAAAGAAAAAAGACTATCTTCAATCTCCCGTAAACCTTGAATGGCCAGTAAAAGCAACACATTATGTTTTTCACACTGACTCAGGTTAGAGGTTAACCTGAAGACAAAATGACTTGCTGAGGATGTTGTAAATACTTGAACACCAACTGAAAATCCATTATGTTACTCCAATGTTTATTAAAACAATTCTGAAATGCACATTTCTAGAACCTTCACTTAATGTGAGAGCAGATGCAGACAGCAACATCATTTCGGGATCAGACCCAAGGCACCCTCTCGAAAGCACACAGATCAAATGGGCATCTTGCCCAGTGCCTGCCCACTGTTGGAATAGGACAAGGACATTGAGGAACGTTTAAGCTTAGCACAAGTGGTAATGTGGGAACTCTAATTTTCAAAACAATTACTAACTAAAAGTATGAAGTGATATTCACTGAAGCCTATTTGTTCTTATGTCCTTAGTTGGCTGTCAGCAGGTCTGTTGTTAGGTCTGTTGGCAGGTAGGTGGGCAGGTCTGTGGGCAGGTAGGTGGGCAGGTCTGTTGGCAGGTAGGTGGGCAGGTCTGTGGGCAGGTATGTTGGCAGGTCTGTGTGAGAGGGGTAAAGGATCAAATAAAGGTTGTCCAGAATGGATGCACATCTTTGTCTTTAAAGAGCCACTGCCGCTAAAAAATAGCTTCTCATTTAGAAAACAGCCTATGTGGCATCGATATGAGTCAGAAACATTTATTCTACTGTCAAAATTGACTACAAAGGGTAAATAGGATAGTTTTGGTCATAAAGTCAGTCTCATCCCAAACTGAGTTTTGTGAGACTTGTGGTGATGACTGCATCACAACGTAAATTAAGGTTTGGTTTGTTTCACTCCTGCGCACATGCCCAAGTAATCATCAATTCGGAGTGCAGCTATACATGACCCGATAATAATGCCTGTGGTAAATTGACTTTGAATGACTTTGGATATCCCTATGGGGCTAGTTAGGGACCATCTGTAAATTACACAATGTACATGGGACAAAATTTTACAATTCCAATGGCTCAAATTTGAATGCCGTAGCGATTTACACTCGTACCTACAGTGGGGAGAACAAGTATTTGATACACTGCCGATTTTGAAGGTTTTCCTACTTACAAAGCATGTAGAGGTCTGTAATTTTTATCATAGGTACACTTCAACTGTGAGAGACGGAATCTAAAACAAAAATCAAAAAAATCACATTGTATGATTTTTAAGTAATTAATTTGCATTTTATTGCATGACATAAGTATTTGATCACCTACCAACCAGTAAGAATTCCGGCTCTCACAGACCTGTTAGTTTTTCTTTAAGAAGCCCTCCTGTTCTCCACTCATTACCTGTATTAACTGCACCTGTTTGAACTTGTTACCTGTATAAAAGACACCTGTCCACACACTCAATCAAACAGACTCCAATCTCTCCACAATGGCCAAGACCAGAGAGCTGTGTAAGGACATCAGGGATAAAATTGTAGACCTGCACAAGGCTGGGATGGGCTACAGGACAATAGGCAAGCAGCTTGGTGAGAAGGCAACAACTGTTGGCGCAATTATTAGAAAATGGAAGAAGTTGAAGATGACGGTCAACCACCCTCGGTCTGGGGCTCCATGCAAGATCTCACCTCGTGGGGCATCAATGATCATGAGAAAGGTGAGGGATCAGCCCATAACTACACGGCAGGACCTGGTCAATGACCTGAAGAGAGCTGGGACCACAGTCTCAAAGAAAACCATTAGTAACACACTACACCGTCATGGATTGAAATCCTGCAGCGCATGCAAGGTCCCCCTGCTCAAGCCAGCGCATTTCCAGGCCCGTCTGAAGTTTGCCAATGACCATCTGGATGATCCAGAGGAGGAATGGGAGAAGGTCATGTGGTCTGATGAGACAAAAATAGAGCTTTTTGGTCTAAACTCCACTCGCCGTGTTTGGAGGAAGAAGAAGGTTGAGTACAACCCCAAGAACACCCTCCCAACCGTGAAGCATGGAGGTGGAAACATCATTCTTTGGGGATGCTTTTCTGCAAAGGGGACAGGACGACTGCACCGTATTGAGGGGAGGATGGATAGGGCCATGTATCGCGAGATCTTGGCCAACAACCTCCTTCCCTCAATAAGAGCATTGAAGATGGGTCGTGGCTGGGTCTTCCAGCATGACAACGACCCGAAACACACAGCCAGGGCAACTAAGGAGTGGCTCCGTAAGAAGCATCTCAAGGTCCTGGAGTGGCCTAGCCAGTCTCCAGACCTGAACCCAATAGAAAATCTTTGGAGGGAGCTGAAAGTCCGTATTGCCCAGCGACAGCCCCGAAACCTGAAGGATCTGGAGAAGGTCTGTATGGAGGAGTGGGCCAAAATCCCTGCTGCAGTGTGTGCAAACCTGGTCAATAACTACAGGAAACGTATGATCTTTGTAATTGCAAACAAAGGTTTCTGTACCAAATATTAAGTTCTGCTTTTCTGATGTATCAAATACTTATGTCATGCAATAAAATGCAAATTAATTACTTAAAAATCATACAATGTGATTTTCTGGATTTTTGTTTTAGATTCCGTCTCTCACAGTTGAAGTGTACCTATGATAAAAATTACAGACCTCTACATGCTTTGTAAGTTGGAAAACCTGCAAAATCGGCAGTGTATCAAATACTTGTTCTCCCCACTGTATATTAGGGTTGAAAATAACAGATTTGGGCATTGATAAGTGCCTAAAATGGAATGGAGTGGCTGAACAGTGACATGCTGTAAATTACGTCAAAGGTCAGACTGCGCTTCACAACCCTGTATAGGTTTTGACTGACAGCCGTTCTGAACTTGAACACCCCACGCGACAAAAAGTTGCCTCCATCCCTCCTGCTAATTGGGCAACTTTTGCTATTTTTTGGTTGTCTGAGTGAAGGAAATGCTGTAAATTAAGAGGAATTTATGTATTTTGAAAGATGAGACGTTGAAGATTATAACAAATACCGCTTTGATGTCATACAAGCAAGCCAGTTCACATTTCCATATCATAAACTCATGTCATATACAATGTCAACGTTTATGACCACTATGTTTGATGTACAGTTACAAGATGACAGGGTGTCATACCCTGGGTTGTTCTGAACACAATGAGCCCATGTTTGTCTATTGTGAAGAACATTAGCAGTGGAATACGCACCTTAATGCACTCGTGACTCCTTTCTATGAGTACAGTATTACCATATGTTTCTCTGAATTACCTTGTGAAAGCCTAACACTCTTAGATAGTTTTTATAACATAGCTAGTCATTTTGGAAATAGAACAAATTTCAAATGATGCTCACCTGATTTATAATGGGCCATTTTTGGATTGCGTAAACAACAAAAGTAATTGTGTGAAGGCGGGGATGCAGGATTGTGTTCCAAACTAAACAAGTGTGCTTGCTCTTATTCCTCAATGGCACATCAATGGCACTAAATCCAAGATGGCGTGGCAGTCAGACGTCTTTGTCTTCGTCTTGTCGTGTCCCGTGTATATATATTTTTATATCTTTTTTATTTGCATATATTTTTTAAATTTTTCTCTTAACATCAACTTCAACATACTCTCCTGCAATCCGCCTCACCCAATGTGGTATGGATCTGCTATTTTCTTTACTTTAGAACCGGAACCCCCAACAGAAGCTAGCCAGCTAACTAGCTACTAGCTAGCAGTCAGCTAGCCACTGCTAGCCCGGACAACTCTTGCCAGTCTGCACAGCACGATTAAAACCAGAACAAATAGGACTTATTTTTCTCCATATCTCCGGATTCCTACCGCAAGCTTTGAACCTTTTCACCTGGATGACCCCAGATAGCTAGCTGCTATCCGAGTGGCGACTCCTGGCTAACGTCTCTGTCCCGAAGCAAGCATCAATTAGCCTGGAGCTAGCCTATGCTAGGCCCATCTCCCGTCCAGCTGAAGAGGTACATCAGTCACTCGGGCTTCAATCCGTATTTTGCCAATTGGCCTGGACCCCTTTTACTGCCGATATGGAGCCCCGCCGATCCATCATGACTGGACTACCGACGTAATCCGCCCGAGGGTTTTTTTCAACAGGCTCTTCCGTCGCGACGTTCCCTGAATGCCCATCTGTTAGCCTGCTAGCTGCGGCCCGCTAGCTGTCTAGAGCATATCGGACTGTTAGCTGAAGAGGCCCATCGGCCAATTTCTTGGGCCACTATACCTATTTTGCCAATTGGCCTGGACCCTTTTACTACACGGAGCCCTGCTGATCCATCACGACTGATCTGCCGACGTAACCACACGAAGGGGCTACAACAGACTTTTTCCGTCGCGACGTCCCTCTAAGGCCCTTCTGCTAGCTTGCTACCCCCGGCCCGCTAGCTGTCTGAATCGCCGTGTAGCTACTCACTGGAGCCCTATGATCACTCGGCTATGCATGCCTCTCCCTAATGTCAAAATTCCTTGTCCATTGCTGTTTTGGTTAGTGATTATTGCCTTATTTCACTGTAGAGCCTCTAGCCCTGCTCAATATGCCTTAGCTAACCCTCTAGTTCCACCTCCCACACATGTGGTGACCTCACCTGGTTTAAATGATGTTTCTAGGGACAATATCTCTCTCATCGTCACTCAATGCCTAGGTTTACCTCCACTGTATTCGCCTCCTACCATACCTTTGTCTGTACATTATGCCTTGAATCTATTCTACCGTGCCCAGAAACCTGCTCCTTTTACTCTCTGTTCCGAACATACTAGACGACCAGTTCTTAAAGCCTTTAGCCGTACCCTTATCCTACTTCTCCTCTGTTCCTCTGGTGATGTAGAGGTTAATCCAGGCCCTGCAGTGCCTAGCTCCACTCCTATTCCCCAGGCGCTCTCATTTGTTGACTTCTGCAACCGTAAAAGCCTTGGTCATTTACAAAATAGCCTCTGACACTCTACTCAGCAAATTGGATCCGTTTTGTCACAAAAGCCCCATATACTACCCACCACTGCGACCTGTATGCTCTCGTTGGCTGGCCCTCTCTTCATATTCGTCGCCAAACCCACTGGCTCCAGGTCATCTATAAGTCTTTACTAGGTAAAGCCCCGCCTTATCTCAGCTCACTGGTCACCATAGCAGCACCCACCCGTAGCACGCGCTCCAGCAGGTATATTTCACTGATCACCCCCAAAGCCAATTCGTCCTTTGGCCGCCTTTCCTTCCAGTTCTCTGCTGCCAATGACTGGAACGAACTGCAAAAATCACTGAAGCTGGAGTCTCATATCTCCCTCTCTAACTTCAAGCACCAGCTGTCAGAGCAGCTCACAGATCACTGCACCTGTACATAGCCCATCTGTAAATAGCCCATCTACCTCATCCCCATACTGTTATTTATTTATTTTGCTCCTTTGCACCACGGTATCTTTACTTGCACATTCATCTTCTGCACATCTATCACTCCAGTGTTTAATTGCTAAATTGTAATTATTTCGCCACTATGGCCTATTTATTTACTCATTTGCACACACTGTATATATACTTTTTCTATTGTATTATTGACTGTATGTTTGTTTATTCCATGTGTAACTCTGTGTTGTTGTTTGTGTCACACTGCTTTGCTTTATCTTGGCCAGGTCGCAGTTGTAAATGAAAACTCAATTAGTCTACCTGGTTAAATAAAGGTGAAATAGAACTGTGCACACTTTGGAGAGGTGTGTGGCCACTTGGAGACACAGTAAATCTTACTGTATGTTTTTGTTCGGTTTGGCCTTTGGCTGATCTTGCTCACAACAAGTTCGGTAGCCAAAGTCTACACCCATTCGTCTGTGATTGGTCAACAGTACTACACCTAGTAGGAGTGGGAACATTAATTGTTTGTTGTCATTCTACAAGAGAGAACTAGTTTTCAAATTCTTTCACTTGAGAAATACTGCACCAAATATCTTAGCTAGATGTAAAATTGCGCAACTAAGACCTCAGCAGAAACGTCAAAATAAATTACAGATTTCTTGATTTATCTTGACTATATTAATTCTGACTATTTTGAGGAAGTGTTTCTAGCTATTTTGTTTCTATGGTGGCTCAAATGTGAAAAACAAAACAATTGAAAGCATTTGAGAAAACGAAAAGGAGTGCAACATGAAAATGTTGTCTTATTTACATTGTGTAATTTTTGATGGTCCCTAACTAGCCCCGGAGATAGGCTAATTGGGCTAACTCATCCCACCTGCGAACACACACACACGAGACACCCACAACAAACCACATCCCCAAAACAAACTCATCTTTGAATTCAGTCATGGCCGTTAGCATTTCTTAATGAACCAAATCTAAAATGAGGTCAAATCAGGAAGTGCAGTCACCATTTAAATGCTGTACATTTTGTTTATGAGCTGTATCGAGAAAAGCATACTATCTGTCACCTTGATAAAACATTTTTTATCACATGTTGGTTAAAATTCAGAGGATACAGTTTGCTTGGCTTCATATCGGAGCAGCCGTGCTCACTGGAAACCCATAAAAGAAAACAAAACTCAACATTTGTTTTGCCAGAGGAGTGGACCATTAAATGAACGTCTCATGTACACTCCTATGTAGAAGGGAAAGAGAGGGCAGTATGTGTCAGCCAACATTTCCCTGCTGCTTCTGGAAATCAAAAACTCTGTATTTAGAGAAAAGGCTGCTGTCTTATTGCCTTGAAAGCAACCCGCGTTAACTTCCATATGCACATCTAACTGCTCCAACGACCACTGTGGCAGAGATGTACTCCATTCGAACCCCCTGTGAGGAAAAGTAAACAGCAACATTAATTAAAAAATAAAACTCTTTGGCCAGTCCATTTTCAAGAATGTGTATCTTAAAACTTAACTGTAGTGAATCCTCTAACTTTTCGGATGTACCTAGCAAGTGAAAATCAGTCAAGAGTGTTTTTGGATGTAATGAATGGCAATGCCATCTCTCTGAGATAAGAAAAAGCAATTTGTGGCATTAGCGGTTTGATACCATGGGTTCTCTGAGTGCAAATCACGGGCCCTTTTGGAAAACTTCAGAAATGCATCCTTCCTTCCTACCTTCCTTGAAGTAATCAGAGATCTGAATTGGTTGGATTGGTGAAAGTAATTGGGTGGTAACCTTTCTTACACCTATCCAATCGCGTATAGATCTGTTCTTACCTCAAGGAATCAGGGAAGGAAGGATGCATTTGACAGTAATCGAACAGGGCCCTAGAAGCTAGCGTATTCAGACGATATCATACAGTAGAGTGTACATTTGAGCAATTAACAAACAGACTGTGGCTGGGTCCTGTCTGACTAATTATAAAAACAGCAGGACTTCGTGTAAGCAGCATGTGCGTTCTCTTCTCTGGTCCCATATGCAAATGCTTCCAGGTGCTTGGGCAAATTGATCAGCGAGATAATTTCAAATGTCTGAAATGCTAGCATAGAGAGATAATGTTGTTTGATGTAGATAGGATGCTTGTCCATGATATGGATGTGACACAAAGTATAAATTGTACTCTTAGACCAAAATGTAATCAATTGCAGATAAAGGAAATCACACTGATGGTTCGCTCAGAATGTTTCTTCTGTATCAGAGGTGAAAAATAAGTAAATAACTTTGATTTCCACAGTCGACTATAAACAAGAGGATTGAGATCCTTTATTGACACGTAATGCACACTGTAATACTATACACTTCCTTTCTTTTTCCTTTTTTACAAATTATTAGAAAACTGTACAGTATAAAAGACCAAAGACAATAGGAAAAAGGGTTTATATATTAAATATCTTACATTACCTGGTCAACACATCTTAGAAATGTGTTTGTTTGGCAAAACTTTTTTTTCAAACTGAATACCAAGGCATGTTACGAAAATGATAAGAATGATCTCATGCAGCAACTTCTAAAAAGGGCCTGAGAATTCCTCCATAGTAGGACAAAAGAAGAGTACATTTTCATTAGATGGTTTCAACCTCTTAACCAAGGTAATTTAACACGGACGTACAGTACATGTTTCCAAGGGAAAGAAAACACTTGAAACAGCAAGAGGTAAATGTTTGACTTTTTGACAGTCCAGAGGGAAATGCAATGCATCTATGCCTTATCTGGCTCATTGAGCCCATTGATACGACTCTAGAGAAGTTCTCAGATATGATGTACTAACATATGGCTTGCATGATGACCAACTAACCATTTGAGATAAACAAACATTCAGCATTTAGGAAAAAAGCACAGGACACAGTGCAACATCTATATAGTGAATAACCCAACACTGTGGTATTTGTGGTATTAGACTCACTGCACATTGGTGGGTGAAAAGGGGTTGGAATGCATAGTCAGAACTAGTTTCCTCATATCATTGGCAGGTCATCCTTTTGGCTTCTCACCTCCAACCCTTACGGAGACAGACATCACATTGTGCTTCCTTCACATAGCCACTTGATTGAAGCAAGTTTAGTCATACATTTCAAACCTCATTCATATTTTGTGAGTTCATTCACAAGGATATCCATGGGAAATGCCTCAGCTAGAGTTGGTTCAATTCCATCACCAATCCAGCCCCGAAATTGACTTGTAATAAAGTGAAATGTTTGATAAATGTATATATTTTATGAAAAGGGTAGCTTTCAAAACAAATACAATATGTTAATTACCTGGAATTAAATTGTAATATACCCCGACACTGCAAGCAGGTAGAAATGAGTGAAATTGTGTTCAGAATCTGGCACAGATTTTCAACATTGTTCTCTTTAACACACTGCAGACCTGGGCATTGAATAAAGTCTTGGGCACTTAAATGGCAACTGGCTGATTTACGAGCTGCCACCGGTCACATTACTTAAACGCCACAAGGTCAAAGACTTCTGCAAAGACCTATGGGAATGTCTCTCTCTCTCTGTCTCTCTGTCTCTCTGTCTCTCTCCCTCTCTCTGTCTCTCTCTCTCTCTCTCTCTCTCTGTCTCTCTCTCTCTCTCTCTGTCTCTCTCTCTCTCTCTCTCTCTTGCAGATCATAATCTCGCAAGATGATGGTAACTATAAGAGACAATGCCATTCCGTATGGATTGTACATTTTTCTGCACAACTGACTGCAAACTGAGCTTATAACCAACCGCAAGTCAGTTTTGAGCTCAAATCAATCCTGACAGCCTTCTACTAGCGCAGACATTCGGAACGGATACAAACGTTTGCGTAACATTTGTTCTTACTCAAAGGAAACTCATTGGCCAACAGAACTTCTCACTACTGGCGTAGAAGGCTGTAAAACATTTTTGAACACAAAGAAAGGCAAAGGTTCGGGTATGCAATAATGATCAACTTATTGCTTTTCTCTCATTTTATTCATGGTTTGTTTTTTCATCATACCCAAAAAGATATTATTTTTTTTACATACTTTGTAATCATATAAATACACTATACAACAATACAGTACAAAATACAATTTTTCTCATAAGGAATACATTTAGAGTTTGCTCGGGTAAGCTGGTTTTTAAGACTAGCACTGATCAGAAAAAAAAAGATATTCCCTTGGAATCAGTCTGATCAAGGCACATTCTGGTGACGGTGACAAAGGTGTTCGGTCGTCCTTGGTTAGAGCTTTCCTTCCTCCCACAGGAAACGTAGAAAGTTTGTCCAAAGTTCCATTTAATTGTACTCTGATGGAAGCCAGGCTTTCTCTACTGTACAAGTAGCACACCTGTACCTCTGTTCCTTTATCCATTCATATGGTAACCTCTGTAACCTACACCGGTTGACTTTCACGTTAGTCCTCTTTCCCATCGGCCTTTTCTCCTCCTTTGACTCTATCATCAGTCTCTCAGGCTCTGAACAGCTTGTTTTGCTCCGTTGCCCTTTCACGTCGACTTTCTCTCACTTTCTCTCGCTTTCTCACACCTCCACACCTCCTTTCTGTTGCCCCCCTTGCGTGACAGCGGTCGCCGACACCACGATGTCGAAGCAGGTCTCCATCATGACATGCGACTTGCATAGGTTGACACAGTACTCCAGCTCGCCCGTGGCCTGCTCCAAAGCCTCCAGGTACTCCTGGGACTCTTTGTCCAGATCCGGGTCCACCTCAACTATGGGGGGGGGGGGGGGGGGGGGAGAAAAAGAGAGAAAGATGGAGAGATTAGCATCAGCGATGAGCAGTAGCTAACGCCACCAGATGTACAAGAAAAGTTCAGAAGATGTACAGAATTTAAAAAACACAGATAAAAGATGTAGCCACTCTTGACATTTTGTTGACCATACATCATGTATGTACAGGGAATCTTCATATCTGTGGGAAAAAACCTATCCTAATGCCGTGTCACTATAATGGGTGATCAGAGACGCAATAAGTCAGTGTTGGGGTCAAACTAAAATCCCAATTAAATCATTGAAAAAAGGGCTACTTTCAATTACTTCTGCGGAAGTATTCACCCCCTTGACATTTTTCCTATTTTGTTGCCTTATAACCTGAAATTAAATTATATTTTTTGGGAGGGGTTTTATCATTTGATTTACATAACATGCCTACCACTTTGAAGATGCAAAATATTTTTTATTGTGAAACAAACAAGAAATAAGACAAAAAAACGGAAAACTTGAGCATGCATAACTATTCACCCCCCCCAAAGTCAATACTTTGTAGAGCCACCATTTGCAGCAATTACAGCTGCAAGTCTCTTAGGGTATGTCTCTATAAGCTTGGCACATCTAGCCACTGGGATGTTTGCCCATTCTTCAAGGCAAAACTGCTCCAGCTCCTTCAAGTTGGATGGGTTCCACTGGTGTACAGAAATCTTTAAGTCATACCACAGATTCCTCAATTGAAGGTCTGGACTTTGACTAGGCCATTTCAAGACATTTAAATGTTTCCCCTTAAACCACTTAAGTGTTGCTTTAGCAGTATGCTTAGGGTCATTGTCCTGCTGGAAGGTGAACCTCCGTTCCAGTCTCAAATCTCTGGAAGACTGGAACAGGTTTCCCTCAAGATTTTCCCTGTATTTAGCGCCATCCATCATTCCTTCAATTCTGACCAGTTTCCCAGTCCCTGGATGAAGCATGAGACTTCACTGTGGGGATGGTGTT
Source organism: Salvelinus alpinus (assembly GCF_045679555.1). Lineage (NCBI taxonomy): Eukaryota > Metazoa > Chordata > Actinopteri > Salmoniformes > Salmonidae > Salvelinus > Salvelinus alpinus. The sequence continues at coordinate 15,182,367 of NC_092112.1, forward strand.
CTCGTGGTGATGGGAGGTGTTGGGTTTGCGCCAGACATAGGGTTTTCCTTGATGGCCAAAAAGCTACATTTTTGTCTCATCTGACTAGAGTACCTTCTTCCATATGTTTCGGGAGTCTCCAACATGCCTTTTGGCGAACACCAAACGTGTTTGCTTATATATTTTTTCTTTAAGCAATGGCCTTTTTCTGGCAACTCTTCCGTAAAGCCCAGGTCTGTGAAGTGTACGGCTTAAAGTGGTCCTATGGACAGATACTCCAATCTCCACTGTGGAGTTTTGCAGCTCCTTCAGAGTTATCTTTGATCTCTTTGTTAGTGCCCTCCTTGCCTGGTCTGTGAGTTTTGGTGGGCAGTCCTCTCTTGGCAGGTTTGTTGTGGTGAAATATTCTTTCCATTTTTAATAATGGATATAATGGTGCTCTGTGGGATGTTCAAAGTTTTGGATATTTTTTGATAACCCAACCCTGATCTGTACGTCTCCACAACTTTGTCCCTGACCTGTTTGGAGAGCTCCTTGGTCTTCATGGTGCCGCTTACTTGGTGGTGCCCTTAGATTGCACACAGGTGGACTTTATTTAACTAATTATGTGACTTCCGAAGGTAGTTGCTTGCAACAGATCTTATTTAGGGGCTTCATATCAAAGGGGGTGAATACATATGCACGCACCACTTTTCCGTTTTTTATTTTGTAAATTTCACTCCACCAATTTGGACTATTTTGTGTATGTCCATTACATGAAATCCAAATAAAATCAATTTAAATTCAGGTTGTAATGCAACAAAATAGGAAAAACTTGATGGGGATGAATACTTTTACAAGGCACTGTATACCCCCTATACTAACATGTTACCTACTAATATACACCAGACATGGTTAGAGAGAGAAGTTGAGAGGGAGAGATCAGAAAGGGAGAGAGATGTAGAGAGAAAGAGAGATCAGAGAATGAATGAGAGAGATATCATTTATTGGAATTTACTCCAAGCCTGCTATCAGTGCATCCCATGATGCACTATAAACAAGGTCGGCTCACTATGTGATACAGTACTTCTACTAATCTCTATAACTGTGTGGCTCCACTGTGACCGCTCATCCATCGTCACACCTTTTACAGCTTTAAAAGTCATACAGGGACATGAAGATTAATGATGACATGTCTTTGACAGAGCTGGATACGCTGGTATGTCTGATGGAAGCTGCTCAAGACACACTACCCTCATAATCACAACATGAAAGAATGATTTATATAGCTTGACTGCTCCCATCATGGGCTTGGACCAACCGGCGGTCCCTAAACCAATGGGAAACATCTCAGGGAAATAGGGTTTGGAGATGTAGCGGAGGGAAAATAATGCCTTATTGATTTCAAGACGCATACCGGTACACATACCACCCCCAACCCGTCTGCACACGTGAGAACACACGCACAGGATTTTTGCAAAGAGAAGGATTTCAAACGGCTTTTTCTCTTCCTCTATATCCGTAGTAAAGTCATAAGGTGGGTTACTTTTGAATTCAGCTACCTTATGTCATGACTTCCGCCGAAGTCGGTCCCTCTCCTTGTTCGGGCTGTGTTCGGCGGTCGACGTCACCGGCCTTCTAGCCATCGCCGATCCACTTTTCATTTTACATTTGTTTTGTCTTTGTCTTACACACCTGGTTTCAATCCCCAAATTACTTGTTCATTATTTAACCGTCTGTTCCCCCATGTTCGTTTGTGAGTAATTGTTTGTATGTAAGACGTTCCGTTATGTGGGCTCGCATTATTGTATTATATTTGTCTATTTTGAGTAAATTACGTTTATTTACTCATATCTGCTGTCCTGCGCTGTCCTCTACACAAGCTACACACAGACCACATTACACCTTAGTTAACGTTTCTTCATGTCCGTTTACTCAAATAACAATGGAACTTCAGAAACGAGCACGTGAAAAGAGTTACTGATTCCTGATTCCCTTTGGCTGTTTACTTCTGTAATGTTCTCGGGCGTAACACTAACAATATTATTTATATATTATAATATTTATATGAACTCAGCAAAAAAAGAAACGCCCTCTCACTGTCAACTGTGTTTATTTTCAGCAAACTTAACATGTGTAGATATTTCTATGAACATAACAAGATTCAACAACTGAGACATAAACTGAACAAGTTCCACAGACATGTGACTAACATAAATGGAATAATGTGTCCCTGAACAAAGGGGTGGTCAAAATCAAAAGTAACAGTCAGTATCTGGTGTGGCCACCAGCTGCATTAAGTACTGCAGTGCATCTCCTCCTCATGGACTGCACCAGATTTGCCAGTTCTTGCTGTGAGATGTTACCCCACTCTTCCACCAAGGCACCTGCAAGTTCCCTGACATTTCTGGGGGGAATGGCCCTAGCCCTCTCCCTCGATTCAACAGGTCCCAGACGTGCTCAATGGGATTGAGATCCGGGCTTTTCGCTGTCCATGGCAAAACACTGACATTCCTGTCTTGCAGGAAATCAGGCACAGAACATGGCTGGTGGCATTGTCATGAGCCTGCAGGAAAGGTACCACATGAGGGAGGAGGATGTCGTCCCTGTAAAGTACAGCATTGAGATTGACTGCAATGACAACAAGCTCAGTCCGATGGCGCTGTGACACACCGCCCCAGACCTTGACGGACCCTCCACCTCCAAATCTATCCCGCTCCAGAGTACAGGCCTCGGTGTAACGCTCATTCCTTCGACGATAAACGCGAATCCGACCATCACCCCTGGTGAGACAAAACCGCGACTCGTCAGTGAAGAGCACTTTTTTCCAGTCCTGTCTGGTCCAGCGACGGTGGGTTTGTGCCCATAGGTGACGTTGTTGCCGGTGATGTCTGGTGAGAACTTGCCTTACAACAGGCATACAAGCCCTCAGTCCAGCCTCTCTCAGCCTATTACGGACAGTCTGAGCACTGATGGAGGGATTGTGTGTTCCTGGTGTAACTCGGGCAGTTGTTGTTGCTATCCTGTACCTGTCCCGCAGGTGTGATGTTCGGATGTACCGATCCTGTGCAGGTGTTGTTACACGTGGTCTGCCACTGCGAGGACGATCAGCTGTCCATCCTGTCTCCCTGTAGCGCTGTCTTAGGCGTCTCACAGTACGGACATTGCAATTCACCTCCGGATGAAAAGCGTGCCCAATGTAAACTGCCTGCTACTCAGGCCCAGAAGCTAGGATATGCATATAATTGTAGATTTGGATAGACACTCTAAAGTTTCTAAAACTGTTAAAATTATGTCTGTGAGTATAACAGAACTGATATGGCAGGCGAAACCCTGAGGACAAACCATCCCAAAACAAACAAAATTCCACCTACCTCTATTTTCAATGGCTATCACTTTCATTATAAGGCCAAGTACTCCCAGATTGCAGTTCCTAGGACTTCCACTAGATGTCAACAGTCTTTAGAAAGAGTTTGTTGTTGGTTTTTGGAAAAATGAGCCAGAAATTTTAGTTTTTCTAGGTGGCTCCCATTTTGGCTGTAGTGTTTCCAAGCGCGTGGAAGAGAGCGTCTTAAATTGTATAGTTTATTTACGTATAAGGATACCTAAGGTTTGATTATAAACGTTGTTTGACTTGTTTGGAAAAGTTTATTAGTAACGTTTGGGATTCATTTTGTATGCATTTTGATGGAGGGAAACTGGGTGGATTATTGACTGAAGCGCGCCAGCTAAACTGAGTTTTTATGGATATAAAGAAGGACATTGTCCAACAAAATGACAATTTGTGATGTAACTGGGACCTTTTGGAGTGCCAACAGAAGAAGATCATCAAAGGTAAGGCATTTCTTATATCGCTATTTCTGACTTTCGTGTCGCACCTGCCTGGTTGAAATATGTTTGTCATGTGTTTGTATGCGAGGCGCTGTCCTCAGATAATCACATGGTTTGCTTTCGCCGTAAAGCCTTTTTGAAATCTGACACCGCGGCTGGATTAACAAGAAGTTAACTTTATTTTGATGTATTACACTTGTGATTTTATGAAAGTTAAATATTTATAATACTGTAGTTTGAATTTCGCGCTCTGCAATTTTACCGGATGGAAGTTAACTTCCTGACTGATGTCTTGAGATGTTGCTTCAATATATCCACATAATTTTCCAACCTCATGATGCCATCTATTTTGTGAAGTGCACCAGTCCCTCCTGCAGCAAAGCACCCCCACAACATGATGCTGCCACCCTCGTGCTTCACGGTTGGGATGGTGTTCTTCGGATTGCAATCCTCCCTCTTTTTCCTCCAAACATAACGATAGTCATTATGGCAAACAGTTCTATTGTTGCTTCATCAGACCAAAGGACATTTCTCCAAAAAGTACGATCTTTGTCCCCATGTGCAGTTGCAAACCGCAGTCTGGCTTTTTTATGCCGGTTTTGGAGCAGTGGCTTCTTCCTTGATGAGCGGCCTTTCAGGTTATGTCGATATAGGACTCGTTTTACTGTGGATATAGATACTTTTAAACCTGTTTCCTCCAGCATCTTCAAAAGGTCCTTTGCTGTTGTTCTGGGATTGATGTGCACTTTTCACACCAAAGTACGTTCATCTCTAGGAGACAGAATGCGTCTCCTTCCTGAGCGTTATGACGGCTGCGTGGTCCCATGGTGTTTATACTTGTGTACTATTGTTTGTACAGATGAACGTGGTACCAGACTTGTAAGGGTCTACAATTTTTTTTCTGAGGTCTTGGCTGATTTCTTTTGATTTTCCCATGATGTCAAGCAAAGAGGCACTGAGTTTGAAGGTAGGCCTTGAAATACATCCACAGGTACACTTCCAGTTGACTCGAATTATGTCAATTAGCCTATCAGAAGCTTCTAAAGCCATGACATAATTTTCTGGAATTTTTCAAGCTGTTTAAAGGCACAGTCAACTTAGTGTATGTAAACTTCTGACCCACTGGAATTGTGATTCAGTGAATTAATAATAATATAATCTGTCTGTAAACAATTGTTGGAAAAATTACTTGTGTCATGCACAAAGTAGATGTCCTAACCGACTTGCCAAAACTATAGTTTGTTAACAAGACATTTGTGGAGTGGTTGAAAAACGAGTTTAATGACTCCAACCTAAGTGTATGTAAACCTCCAACTTCAACTGTACATACTGTTTATGCATGTGTTGTGTTTTTTTACAAATGATATGTTTCTACAACAAGGACTATATCTTTAGCCACTATGTGATGGATGTGTGATCAAACTTTAGAAAAAGTAGAGCAAGTATTATTGTACATTTGTATAACTTTTACATAAAGGTTATTCAGTTGTAAAGACAGCTCTCCAATCCAAAATGTTTCCATGCTCTTTATCAATATTCCATATGCTACTGGTATATATATTTCATACTTTCATTTTGTTTATAACCAATTAACCGACTTGCCAAAACTATAGTTTGTTAACAAGACATTTGTGGAGTGGTTGAAAAACGAGTTTTAATGACTCCAACCTAAGTGTATGTAAACATCCGACTTCAACTGTATGTATGTGTATATGTATGAATATTTATATATATATATATATATATATATATATATATATATACTGTATATGTGGGTATGTATGTATATATATATAGATATATATTTACCCAAAAGATATATGGGGGATTAGAAATGATGCAGACAATAACATTGATGGAAGCAAAAATCTATCCTCAATATTAAAGCTGATCCAACCCCTAACAAAAAGAATACAAATATTTATCATTATACTCCCAAAATACTGTGGCCTCTTTCCCTTGCCAAAGACCTGGAGGCGTTTGGTGTGTTAAGAAGCTTCCAGAAATAGATTATAATGGATAGAGCTCAGCTAGAAAGGAAGGGATCTTCTCTGCCAAACCTTCGGCGACCTGCACCGCTCAACTGGAAATAGCCTCCTTGTTCTGCCGTCTATTTGGGGAACGGATCCACTTGCTTGCCTTTAGTTTGTGTGCGAGATACGTTAAGTGCCTCCCTAAAAGTGTTTTCCCACATTGACACTGGCAGAAAATAGTTTTTACCACTTTAACAGTTTACCCTAGAAAGGAACCTAAGAGAATCAAACCCATCAAAAAATAAAAAAGCTATTGGCCGACGTTGCTTCCTTTGTCAATGTTAGTGTTTCTGTATGCGAGAGTGGTTTCAGCTGTTGACCCAATATGGACCACAAGTAGCGTTAACTACAAGGTCACAATGAGGTCAACCACGCACATTTGCTTGACACCTGCACAATGCATTTCATTGAGTGCAATGGCACTGCCATAGGGCATAGGGAATATTGTAGTAACTGGGACAGATGTCACAATGAAGAGCTTGGGAGATCAGCTGCTCCTACAGTGTAGGAAGGGTTTGTTTACTATTATGTTCAAGATGGTTCTCGTGTGACCCAACTCCAACAGAGGATAGCACAGCCTGGAATCGTTAGCTAGTTACACAACTTTGTTGTCCACTTACAATAGCTTCAGAGAGGCTAAATGCAGGAAAGCTGAGCGTGAGAGTGGTCACAGCGAGTGACTTAGAGGTATACATCTCCCTAAGAGAAGCAGTCAATGGTATATTCATTAGCACAAAGCTACGTTTCAAGTAACAATCATTTGTAAAGACATGAGCAAACAACAGATACACTACATGGCCAAAAGTATGTGGACACCTGCTCGTCGAATATCTCATTCCAAAATGATGGGCATTAATATGGAGTTGGTCCCCCCTTTGCGGCTATAACAGCCTCCACTCTTCTAGGAAGGCTTCCCACTAGATGTTGGAACATTGCTGCAGGGACTTGCTTCCATTCAGCCATAAGAGCATTAGTGAGGTCGGGCACTGATGTTGGGCGATTAGGTTCCAATTCATCCCAAAGGTATTCGATGGGGTTGAGGTCAGGGCTCTGTGTAGGTCAGTAAAGTTCTTCAACACCGATCTCAACAAACCATTTCTGTATTTCTGTTTCAACAAACCCCTCGCTTTGTGCACGGGGGCATTGTCATGCTGAAACAGGAAAGGGCTTTCCCCAAACTGTTGCCACAAACTTGGAAGCACAGAATTATCTAGAACGTAATTGCAGGCTGTTGCGTTAAGATTTCCCTTCACTGGAACTAAGGGGCTTAGCCCGAACCACGAAGAACAGCTCCAGACCATTATTCCTCCTCCACCATACTTTACAGTTGGCACTAAGCATTCGGGCAGGTAGCGTTCTCCTGGCATCCGCTAAACCCAGATTTGTCCGCCGAGCTGCCAGATTGTGAAGCATGATTCATCTCTCCAGAGAACGCATTTCTACTGTTCCAGAATCCAATGGAGGCGAGCTTTACACCACTCCAGCCGACGCTTGGCATTGCACATGGTGTTCTTAGGCTTGTGTGCAGCTGCTTGGCCATGGAAACCCATTTCATGAAGCTCCCGACGAACAGTTCTTGTGCTGACGTTGCTTCCAGAGGCAGTTTGGAACTCGGTAGTGAGTGTTGCAACCAAGGACAGATTATTTTTACACGCTTCAGCACTCGCCGGTCCCATTCTGTGAGCTTGTGTGGCCTACCACTTTGCGGCTGAGCTGTTGTTGCTCCTAGACGTTTCCACATCACAATAAAAGCACTTACAGTTGACCGGGGCAGCTCCAGCAGGGCAGAAATGTGACGATATGACTTGTTTGGAAAGGTGGCATCCTATGATGGTGCCACGTTGAAAGTCACTGAGCTCTTAAGTACGGGCCATTCTACTGCCAATGTTTGTCTATGGAGATCGCATGGCTGTGTGCTCGATTTTACACACCTGTCAGCAACGGGTGAGGTTGAAATATCCCGACTCCTCTAATTTGAAGAGGTGTCCACATCCTTTTGGCCATGTATTGTAGAATAGAATAGAATACCTGACTGCTGCTTTGACAGTTGGATAAAAGTCCATCTTTAACACAACCCAGTTACAAAACAAGGTGGTACACTTTAAGCACACTTGAAATAGTACACCAGATTTCTGTAGTAAGCTACTCACACTCTCCGGTCCACTTGCCAGGGTCCAGCATCAGCCTGCTCTTGGCATCCTCCAATTCCCCACTCAACCTCTCGTGCTTGGCCCTCAGCTCCCTGATCCGCTGTTGCCTCTTCTCCAGCATCCTCAGCCTTGCGTTGAAGTACAGCAGTCCCTGTGAGAGTAAACGGTAAGGATGGATGGAGTGAGCAGAGAGACAAAAGACGAGTGGAGGAAAGGAGCTGAGTGTGCTCCCTTTGGAGAAACCCTGACTTGGATGGAGGGAGGGAAGTAAACAGAGAGAGAGAGAGCGAGAGCGAGAGAGAGCGAGAGAGAGAGCGAGCCAGACAGAGGAGTATCTTTAGCCGGACGCTTCGATTAGTAGTTTCGGGAGAGGGAGTTTTAGAGATTATTCAAAATGGAATCAAGAGTGGCTAACCTGTGGAGATTTACAGCTCTGTCCATTGCCGGGGTTAATTAGGATAAATAAAATTAGCATCCACTCTAATCTCTCGCTTTGCTTTAATCTCCAGGACAAACATTGAGCTCAGGGATTAGGTGTAGACGTAGTCCACCAGTACCAAGTTATTGAAAGATAGAATAACAGAACAGATTATTCCTAGTTCAGTCCCTCCAGGATTCTGTGATCGCAATCACCACATAAAACAGTCAAATCACTACAATATTACGGCATAAAACTGTCCCATCACTGCACCACAAAAAGAGGGTTCACAATTTTAACCAATCACCGCACTTCTACCGCATAAAGTGGTTCAATCAAAGCCCCAGGTCAACAAACATTTCTCCAGTCAGTGCAATTTTGTGACAAATTTGACAAAATCCTCACAAATTGTCATTCAACATGTCAGAATTGCTGCAGCAAAATCAAGCATTTTAGCCCCACAGTAAAAAGCAAAAAACACCTCAAAATCCTGGAGGAACTACTAGTTGGAACTGTGTTTTTCATCACTACAAGGGAGGTCAATTGCTTTCGCACAAAATTTGTTTTTGGACACATTTGTGCCACAATATAATGTGTCTATTTCACAAGGCATAGCAGAATGAATTAATTCCATGCTTCATGCATCTTCCATTTTAGCACATGATCTAATAATCAAGGCACATCCATCGAGTTTAATGAACAAACCTTTTCCACATCCTGGAATGGCTGTGAGATGAGAGAGAGAGAGCAGAAAAAAATACATTATTAACATTCGCTAATGCAAAGATAATACACAATTTAAATGGATGCACTTTGAAATGCAATTAATCACACAAACACGCACGCACACACACACACACACACACACACACACACACACACACACACACACACACACACACACACACACACACACACACACACACACACACACACACACACACACACACACACACACACACACACACACACACACACACACACACACACACACACAGTTACATGCACATTGCACACACACACACTTAAAATTGTTCATTTTGGGGAGCTCGGGATGACAGGCTCTAAAAGACGAATTGAAGATAATCTTTTCCTAATTGAAAATAAATCAAAGCACCATCAGGCAGAATTGATGTATTTTACCCACTACACTATTCGCTGGATGACTAGGTACTACATTATTTGCTGGGTGACTGGCTCCTACACTATTTGCTGGGTGACTGGCTCCTACACTATTTGCTGGGTGAATGGGTCCTAAACTTTCTGCTGGGTAACTTGGTCCTAAACTATTCACTGGGTGACTGGGTCCCACTGGTGGGAATGGTTAATGACCCGTGGACATGGAGAGTGGAGAGGCCCATGAAGAGAAATCAGGCGAGGGCCCAGATAGCAGGTCCAACCTTCATCCTCCACCCCTAGTTTCCCCTCTTTCTCCTTGGGCTTCCTCCACCCCTATTTTCCCTTCTTCCTCGTTGGGCTTCCTCCACCCCTAGTTTCCCCTCTTCCTCGTTGGGCTTTCTCCACCCCTAGTTTCCCGTTTTCCTCATTGGGCTTTCTCCACCCCTAGTTTCCCATTTTCCTCGTTGGGCTTCCTCCACCACTAGTTTCCCCTCTTCCTCGTTCAGCTTCCTCCAACCCTGGTTTCCCCTCTTCCTCGTTCAGCTTCCTCCAACCCTGGTTTCCCCTCTTCCTCGTTGGGCTTCCTCCAACCCTGGTTTCCCCTCTTCCTCGTTGGGCTTCCTCCAGCCCTAGTTTCCCCTTTTCCTCATCGGGCTTCCTCTACCCCTAGTTTCCTCTCTTCCTCGTTGGGCTTCCTCCACCCATAGTTTCCCCTTTTTCCTCATAGGGCTTCCTCCATCACTAGTTTCCCCTCTTCCTCATTGGGCTTCCTCCACCACTAGTTTCCCCTCTGCCTCGTTGGGCTTCCTCCACCCCTAGTGTCACTCTTAGTAGTGGATGGATTTAGGGTTCGAGACAGTTTAGGCAGCCTTGCTTTTTAATCTGGGGCATGTTCAGTTGAGGCTGATGAACTGGACTGTCCTCCTTAATTTTAGCCCACTGCGAAGGGGAGCCATGCCTGTTACGCAGCCATGATAATCTTGAAATGTTATTTATAAAGTAGACAATTACTGGAGGGAAATTCCTTTTGTCCTTTGGTGAGGTCAAAAGGGGAACTGGTGTGACATGCACAACATTTAAGCAAGTAAGGAGAGGGAAAAAAAGCAAATAAAATAACATTCCCACACAAATAAGTCAAAATATTCTGGAGTCTACAGTCTGGCTAATTTGTGTACATACACATGCACGCCTGCGCACGCACTCACACACACACCACTTTAGAATGCCAAGAAGCAAGCAGATGGAGAATCTCTAACCTCTGTCCCCGTGGCACCCTCTCGCCTCCTCTGCAGCCGTTCCACGTCGTCGATCTCGTACACCTTGATCTCGAAGGGCTCTTTCAGGGTCCCACCCAAGGGGGGCAAGTCCACCCACTGGCCTGGTACGCCAGCCTTTCTGCCCAGGGAGGAGGTGTCCGGCAGGGGAGCAGGGATGAGACGGCGCCGCTGGAGGCCTGGAGCAAGTGAGTGAAGGGAGTGATCAGTGGGGGTACCGCTGTTCATTGGAGTTGGATATGCACACCAGCAAAATCCTAGCACGTGCGGCACTGCCTTGAAATATGCATGAAGCAAAAACATGCCAAGATACAGACTGATAGCAGACTTCCATAGAGCCAGCTGGGATCACATAACCTTGGGCTAGCACTGATTACATATGCATTAGGCACTAGACCCTATCTATTGCTGTTATGAATTACGGCGGATGGGCACATGAATCTGAATAGGCCGAATTCTTGTTATGAGTGTACACTGCAGCCGGATAAGCTGTCACTTCAGATACTACACTTGAATAGTGATTCATGACAATGCTAGGTGGAGTACATACTGTACATCAAAATATATATTCATAGGTTTATGAAAAATAGATATATAAATGTGAGATATTCATGTGTAAGGCAAATTCATACATGACATTAGAGTGTATGAATACATGCATTCTTACTCGCTTCAGCATGCATGCAATGTTGTATTGAGCACCAGGGTTGTCACCTAGCAACGCTTTTCAATAGAATATAAATAATCTACTAGTGAGAAAGCTAGAGAAAATATCGTATGTATATTTATTTTACAGATATCAAAGAAAAGGTATATAACTATTTTAATATGTATATTGTTAATTGGATTATTGTGTGGCACTAAATAAAATAACATGACACTTATTTCACAAGTACAACTTTATGAGATCATGAGTGGTGATTGATGTGGTATAGCTGTCTGGATATTGTTACAGAACTCTCTCAGTGTAACTAATACTCACCATTGCCTCTCTTCTTGGGTGATTTAGACACTCTACTCCTATTGGAGGTGGACACCCCGCTCTCGCTCATGGAGTCGTGGGCTGACGAGGCGCTGCCTGTGGTCTCGCTGTCCCGGATCATGCTCTCATACCCGCTGCTGCCCCCGCTGTGGTAGAAGAGCGCAGTGCGCCCCATGGCCGGTGGAAGCTCCCCACTGAGCACACTGCTATTGTCACTACCGTGCCCGCTGCTGTAACGCTGGGGCCTCCGCGGGGCTGTGATCTTGCTATAGGGCGAGGGTAGCGGCGTGCTGATAGGGGACCCGCTGACGCTTGCCCCGCTATCGTTGGCATTGTCCCCTGAACTCCTGCTTAGATGTTTCCTTGGGCTTCCCGCCACAAGCTCACTAACTCGGCTGTTGGCAGCCCGGATGGCCTGCTTGGTGCCCATGATAGTGCCCCTGCCAGGCTTGCCATTACCATTGGTCCCTGGCAAAGAACGAGCTGGAGGTTTCCCAGTTGGAGGTAGGCTGGCATTGCGTGCGGTTGGCGCATCATCAGATTTGGTGGAGTAGTTAAGGGTCTTGGAACTGCTGGCATACAAAGTTCTAGCCTTTGATCCACTGGCAACTATGGCCCTGGGGTTGACATTAGCTTTGAGCTGTCCCAACTTGCTTGTCGTCGCAAAGGTGGTAGAGGAAGGTGGAGAGGTAGCAGTGGATGTGGAAGTAGTGGAGGTGGGAACCCCAAGTTTTGGCACTGATCTATTGGATTTTTCATTGTCTCCTAAACTAATACCACTATTCTCTCTCGACAGGCCAGGTCTGGACCTCACTGAGGTTAGACTGTCACTTCTCTCCAAGGACATTAGGCTACCATAGTACCTTCCAGAATCGCCTTTGGCTCCTCGTGTCTTCAGGCTTGACGCTGTCTTAGCTGAGCCATGGTCAGCCTTCAAGCTGGATGTTTTGTAGCTAAATAAATCCCCTCTGAATCGAACATCGAATTCCTCCTCGGATACTGATGTTTTAGGCAATGAGGACCTTGCAGCGTCGCTGGCTGCCCTTAAGGCACTAGGAGATAAGACTATCCTTGTCTTTTGATCAAGGCTTGATTTGCGAACAGGTGGAGCAGGAGGAGAGATAGAGCTGGACTTTGGAAGCATGCTGCTTTTCTGTCCATTTGCCTTCTTTCCCAAAGAGGAGAATCTCAGACTACCACTGCCTGAAGTACCATCGCGGCCCCATTTTGATTCAGGGGAACTGTGGGGGACTGACACTGTGCCAAGAGTGGTGGCGCCTCGCCTGAGCTGTGGCATCCTGCTCATGGTCTCTGCTTTCTTGCTGCTGGACTTCTCACAACCGTCTACCACCCTCTGAGTTGAGGAGGATACCTGTGCTTTCGGCGGTCGAGGTACACTGTTGCTGTTTCCTCCCGGCTTCCTGGAAGGGAGGCCACTCACGCCATTTCTGGGTGGCTTACTCGCCACAGTGGATTCAGTCGCTCTAGGATCCGAATGGCCGGCCCCTTGCAACCAGAGATCATCTTGCTTGCCTTCCTGCCTGCTGCAGCTTGGGGCAACTGATGAGGTAGGTTTGGTTTTCCTGGGAAGACTGGAGTGAACAGCATGGTGTGGGATCTGAGAAGATGCTGAGGTGTTCAGAGTGTTTGCTCTGAGAGATGCTTTGGTAGAGTCAGGAGAAGGTGGGCACTTAGTTAGGGAGAGCTTGCTTGGGGTGGCGGGGTCACTGTCCAACTCAGAGAAGCAGACACCACTGTCATTTAGGGAGCTCTTGGGGCCATGCTGCAAGAATGTCTCCCTACGGAATATACCAGGGGAGGACAATATGGAGGTGTTCTCCGGTGCCATGCACTTAGCCCTCTGTAAGAATCTACTTGTCGAATGGGTGCCGTCGCTCTCCAGCGAGCACACGCTCACTTCACTCGGCCAGGAGCCGATGGAAGACTGTCTGCTACCATGATGGGCAAACATCTCCTCCTGTGAGGTTGAGCTCACCCCAGATGCACACTCTTGAGCTGTGTAAGCATCAAACTCATCGTTGATGCTGCTAATTATGCTGACAGGACGGGAGCCTGAGGCCAGGGCCTGAAGGGAGCAGTCACTGTTAAAGCTGATGATGCTGGAGGGCCGCCCATTGTCTGGGACCAGGCCTATGGGTAGGTCCTCCACAACTGTGAACACCAGCTCGTCTTCCCCATTCAGCTCCACAGGTTGCTGCAGGGTGATCGTGGTCCTCAGGACATCTCTCTCCAGGCATCTGCCCCTCAATGCTGCCCGAAGATGGCTCATCTCCATAGGACTCCTGCCATGATAGGCCCTCTCCAGGACCGGGGACCCCCCATGTTGTCCTTGCCTTAGGGCCTGCTGACTCATGCCCACAGGGGGTGCACGGCAGATAGCATCCAGGCCCTGAGAGGGTGTTCTGGAGGATCTTGGCAAAGAAGGAGAGGCAGAAGGCTTAGGCGTAGGCCCTTTGTTGAGGTAGACCTTCTCTCGCACCACAGGCTCTGAGTCTTGCAACAAAACCCTGCTGGGCTTAACCACGCAGGCCAGAACCTTCTCCCCATCTGCACTTGTCCATTTGTGACTCTCTGGGACACCTCCATCTAAGGACAATTTGGAATGTTCCTGCTCAGAATTAGCGAGAGCTGTGTGGGTGGTTGTTGTGCTAATAATAGGCTTTTGGGAGGGGGATTTAACAGTCTTGGGGGACACAGCCTCCTCTGGGCTTTTGGTCCTTGGGGCTATTTGTGCCCCTTTGCCCTCCCCAGTCAAGGCAGCTGGGCCCTCGCTGCCATCAATGCACTCCAGTCTCTCTTGGAGCTCAGCAAACGTGTCGCACTTGAAGTATTCCACCTCCGGGCGTTGGGTGTCTTTCCCGCGCTTCCTGTTCAGCGAGGGGATGATCGGAACAAAGGAAGGTGGGCCCTCATTGTCGCTGAGCTCTCTGTCTGAAATGGTGGCCCCACCAGGACCGATGTAGATGACCGTGTCGCAGGAGTGCTCACTGCTGGATGAGTAGTCCGGGTCGCTGGACAGCAATGTGGGCATATCGGGGTCAAGAGCCACGGTTCGTGGGTGGAAGGGTCTCAAGTGTGGCTTGCGGATTCGTCCCTCCTCGCAGGAACTCTCGCCACCAGAGGAGCTGGATGCATACTGTAAGCAGGAGAGAGAACACACATTCAAATCTTGTCTCGCGGTAGGGATTCAATAGCCGAATTATAAACTGTGTTCAATTCCTAGACTTTCAATTTATTGGAAACCACATGTCAATACCATTCAAGGTTAAAGTGCAAACCAAAGGCTACATGAAAATGTGTGTAAAAATCATTTTATGTATCCTATGGTGTCCTGATCTATAAAATATAAATACATGCTGTCAATCTGCCTAATTATGTTGAAGGTATGCTTTCCAAATCTCAGGGCATATATTGGATTCTCTTTAGTATTGATTACATAGCATAAGACACTGAGAAAATTATCGCTGTAACAGCCCTTCCTTTGGAAGAAATACAGATGAACTTTATAGATTTAATTATTTCTATGGCAGAGTCATTATTACCCTGGGAAATCCTTCAAACGTTTCAGACATTCTCTAATTGAGCGATACCAAAGGATGCTTGAAGAATAAAGTCTTTATCTATGGAGACCATGCAAAGAATGGAATATGAATTTATTGATCCAAATCTTAATGGATGCAAGACCCAATACTCACGTACACATTCTGGATTCAGATGACCGCACTCTCACACACACACTTTAATTCAAAACAAAACCCACTGGGCAAAGACGTCAGTTCAACATCTAGTTCTGATTTACATTTTGATTGAGTTGTCAACTAATGTGAATTCAATGTGAAATCAACCAAAAATGTCAACCTGTCATTGGATTTAGGTTAAAATGTAGGTTTTAATTTTAATTTTAATTAGGTTTAGGTTTTTTTTTAAATACAAAATTCCCTTGACGTTGATGACTTTTTGCAAATCTAATCAGTTTTCCACGTTGATTCAACGTCAACAGACTGAATGTTTTGGTTGAACTGATTTGGAAACAGCATTGATTCAACCAGTTTTTTCCCCCAGTAGGAAGCCTTGAAATAGCTTGTTGAAATGTTACTACCTTGGATTTCTTCCTCCTCATACGGTGGATACGCGAGGCCAGCTGCACGGTGGTGAGCGTCTCCATGTAATTGGTTGGTGAGTCAGAGATGTGTGCTATCATGGTGGTTCGGCAGTTGATGTTGCCCAGAGATTCCCTCAGCAACATGGTGAGCTTGCTATCCCTGAATAATACATCAAAAATCCTCTCGTTAGCCCCCCAAAAAAGGACCAGCACCAGATCCGTGTAGCCGTAACCCACTCCCCTCTAAACCTCCCAGGATCACAGCAACCATTCCTAATTGTACCAAAGGATTAGGCATAGACAGGCAAAAGGCAGCGGGAACGAGATCTCATTTACCATTTTCAACTACTACTTTCCGTTTCAACTACCTTCTCATGTTCTGTCTGTAAGTAGGGCAATGTGTGAAAGGTCCATGAAAGCTAGTTTTAAATTGACAAGAAACATTTTCATAAAGCCCACCCTACTCTATACTGTGTATAAATAAAGCTGATCTTGTCTAAGACTCAAGTAAAAACATCTCATTCTACATATTCCTTTTGACAGACTCAATCTTCTATATTTCAATCCAAACCCCCTCATCTCATTGAAGCCACACTTTCCCTGAACCATAACACTGTCAATAATTTCCCACGTTGGTGCTTTGCTAATTCCCTCAACTTCTCTCTCATCCAAACAGGCTAATAGGGCTTCATAGATTTTTCCTGTGAGGTGGGAAGAACAACGGAGAGAGATAAAAAGGCCATGCCACAAAGCCAGACACACAGACATAAGACAGACACATTCAGATTGGCATTGTGAAAAAAAACAATTATTCACGAGCATCTGAATGTGTTTGTCCCTCGTCTTCAGACATACCTGTAGGGTACGTGCTTGGCCCCATTGGCCAGGGCGAGGATGACGTTTCCCAGAGCAGAGAGCGACAGACACTGGCCTCCACCTCCTTCCCGGGTCCGACTTATGTCTGTCTCACAGCTGCCCAGATCCAGCAGGTGCAGACGACTGCGGCCGCCAGACACTTTATGAGAGAGAGAGAAAACAGCAGAGACAGACAGAAAGAGAGAGAGAGAGAGAGAGAGAGAGAGAGAGAGAGAGAGAGAGAGAGAGAGAGAGAGAGAGAGAGAGAGAGAGAGAGAGAGAGAGAGAGAGAGAGAGAGAGAGAGAGAGAGAGAGAGAGGGAAATTGAGAGAGAGAGAGGGAAATTGAGAGAGAGAGAGGGAAATTGAGAGAGAGAGAGGGAAATTGAGAGAAAAAGAGGAGAGATGGTAAATAATAAAACCTGAACTTTCACTAGAGCACAAAAAAACAAGCTCAGGAGTTCACATTGAATGGACCACTTCAAACTTCACATCCCCCTATTTAGCTTTGTGCTAAATGACCGGTACACTGAATGACAGTTTCAGGGGGCACTGAGCCCACTGAGCACAGCAGGGATTTTAAGTGGCACACAATGAAAAAGACATAGGGGCCTGACAGAGGTGGCCTGATAGATACACATGGCGAGGTGACCACGCCCCCGAGTAGGGTACACCCGTAGGGTTCTCCCTTTACTCCCATGTAATTAGCCTAACTTAAGCAAACTACTGACACTTTTTTTGATGTTTCAATAAATGTTTTCAGCAGCTTCACTTGTCGTTACTAACATACAGTGCCTTCAGAAAGTATTCAGACCCCTTGACCTTTCCCACATTTTGTTAGGTTACAGCCTTATTCTAAATTGAATTACATCGTTTTTTCCCCTCATCAATCTACACACAATACCCCATAATGACAAAGCAAAAACAGGTTTTTATAAATGTTAGTAGTCCTTACTACAAGATGACTAGCAATCTTTATGCAATACACATAGCTAGTTAGATACAAACAAGTGTTACGAATTTACCAGTGATGAAGTGCTTCGAACACACGTCTAAATGTATTGAGTAACCGGAGCCCACAGTTTTCCATCAACATTGCGGCGTAATAGCCTGAAACCATGAGGTTTGTCTAACCTGGTCCTTGGGAAGTTGATGAAACTTAATTTGGTGGTGTTTTCTCCTACTATTGTTCAAACAAAAACAATATGCAACAGCTTTTCGGCATCTTAAAAGCAGGGTTGGTTAGATAGTTGGAGAAAATCTGTTGGGATAGGCTCTTTGACTGATAATCGTGACGTACATCCCATGCGACAGTCTAGCTGTTCATGGTAACATTTTTACGTTTAGAATTCAAGTGTTTTTTGGTTTGATGTCATTTGTTGATTAAGACAACATGGAATTATATTAAAATGAACAACCAAGCATATACAAAATGTTTATAGAATGTTTTTTAAAAAACAGCCGTTGTCGGGTTATGATTAAAGTAGGCAATTTAACAAAGGAGTGAAGGGAGTACCCTACTCTGGGCGTGGTCACGTTATGCCTCGCCTCGCCGTGTGTATCTACGTGGTCACGTTAAGCCTCGCCTCGCCGCGTGTATCTATGTGGTCACGTTATGCCTCGCCTCGCCGTGTGTATCTACGTGGTCACGTTATGCCTCGCCTCGCCGTGTGTATCTACGTGGTCACGTTAAGCCTCGCCTCGCCGTGTGTATCTATGTGGTCACGTTAAGCCTCGCCTCGCCGTGTGTATCTACGTGGTCACGTTAAGCCTCGCCTCGCCGTGTGTATCTACGTGGTCACGTTATGCCTTGCCTCGCCGTGTGTATCTACGTGGTCACGTTAAGCCTCACCTCGCCGTGTGTATCTACGTGGTCACGTTAAGCCTCGCCTCGCCGTGTGTATCTACGTGGTCACGTTAAGCCTCGCCTCGCCGTGTGTATCTACGTGGTCACTTTATGCCTCGCCTCGCCGTGTGTATCTATGAATCAAGAGTTATGGACAGTCGGCTCAGAAGTGACAATCATAACGGCTCGCACTTTCGGGGGCTAACTGCTCACAGATAAAAGACATAGTTACCGTTGTGAGGACAGATTCCTTCCCATTTGAGCTCATCTAGGTCAATGGTATGAAAACTTTGACTCATATCATTAAGAGTAATCCTGTCCTGATTTAATACAGTGGTGGGGCTGAAGATTAACCTAGCGTCAGCAAGATTTACAATCCCCTGCGCTCTAGAGTGACAACCCTCCCCGGAACCCGGAAATGCAAACTAGCCTCCCCTTTTATGTGCTGCTCTATAAACATTCCCAGAAAGAGGACTCAAGCCTCATTACCTATTGAAATGTATTCTGGCTCCGGACAGCGTGTGCCTTGTCTACCCCCGCATTGCAGCGACGGGAGTGTGAAATACTAATGACAGCAGCTAATGTAGAGGATGCGGCGATGACAGGTAGGCTAGCGCAGCGTATAATGAAAATGAGCTAGCCTTCCTTGTTAGGATTCCTGCTAAGGCCTTATCAGCAACTCCAAATGAAGCTAATTAATACAAGTTGGATTGGAGAAAAAGAGGGAGAGGAAGAGCGAGAGAGAGAGAGGAAGAGCGGGAGAGAGAGAGATAATAGACTTGCTGGATGGCCTAGCCTTTCCAGCAGGTCTTAACATACTAATGATACATGTGAAATATGTTCTCCAGATAAAAGGGCAAGGGTTTTTCATTGTGCTGATCAGAGTGGTTCCTTTGAGCGTCGAGCAAATTAAAGACGCCATTATCTTTCAAAGGTTTATCTGCATCAATATGGTGGTCAATGTGGAGCTCCAGATCAATATTTAACATTACATGAACAAGATATCTAATTTAACTATCATCACATGAACAAGACACCATATTTAACTGTCATCACATGAACAAGACACCATATTTAACTGTCATCACATGAATAAGACACCATATTTAACTGTCATCACATGAACAAGACACCATATTTAACTGTCATCACATGAATAAGACACCATATTTAACTGTCATCACATGAATAAGACACCATATTTAACTGTCCACATGAATAAGACACCATATTTAACTGTCTACATGAATAAGACACCATATTTAACTGTCATCACATGAATAAGACACCATATTTCAACTATCATCCACCTTCATTATGTAACCTCTGATGACTGATGAAATGCATACACGGGTAGACTGCGCATTGAATGTCAAATTAACTCGCTAGAAAAAGTTTTGCTTGCCCAGTGTGCTCTGGTGGGTTTACACTATCTGGGCTATTCCATTGGTTGAATAGTGCCAGGCAAGTCAAACCAAGCAGTATATATATAAACCAAGTATTTGAAAGAAAACAAATACCTATTTGACCCAGGTCTACTAAGTGCACACACACCAGACCAACCATCCCCAACACACAGCCACCCTACTCACTTCCTCCTTTGGCACTCTTCTCCATGCGGTACTGGTAGATATGGAGGGTGAAGAGCATGTGGGAGTTTCTCCTCTCCTCCTCATCGCAGTGAGGGCGGCTGGTGCTTCGTGCCTCCAGGGCTGCGTCCAGAAAGTAGGCTGCCCGCTCTGCAGTGGCCGCACGCAACTCAGTCTGGTTCTGTAACTGAGGGGGGAAGAGAGATGAAAAATGAGGGAGACTGAACGAAAGAGAGGAAAAGAGACTACTCATACTAATACTACTGAGACTAGTACTGTACCTCCTACTGTTCCTGCTGTTGTAAAAGTTTTTCATCCCAATAAAACCCTTTGAATTGAATTGAGAGAGCGAGAGAGAGAGAAAGAAATAAAGAGAGAGCACGAGAGAGAAAGGGAGAGGTACAGAGAGTTGCTGGAAAGGTAAAGACAGAGAGGAAGAGAAAATGGGAGATGAATAAATAGAGTAAGAGAGACTCCCACACAGACACAGATCGAACGAGAATGAAAGAGAGAGGGAGACACAAATAGGTGACAAAAGAACATGGGAGAGACGGATAGGGAAATAAAGAGAGACAGCCATAGATATAAAGAAAGAAAAGAAGAGAGGGGGGGTGGGGGGGGGGTGAAATGAGAGAGATGAAAAGAGACTGCATTAGAAGGGTCTAGCTAATTGGGCGAACAGCACACATTTCTGGCCCGGCGGAGGGAGTCTCCTGGGTGATCAGGGGGTCAGATATGCGCACAAAGGGAGGGAGAAGTGAGAGAGAGGGTCCAGGGAGGGAGAGAGGTTGTCTGAGGAGGTCAGATGGAAGCGGCATCACAAGAGCCCAGGTAGCTAAAGAATTGAAGCATTCAATGACAGGTGATTTATTGTTGAGAAAGGACCACACAACGAACGCAAAAATTCTAGCTATTAAGTCAGAATACAGCTGAACATAGCTTATGCTAGGTTTGTCACAAACTATTAAAATGCTTTCTCTAGAACTCCCCATCCAAAGCTCACACACACACACACACTCCCACCAGCCAACCAGCTCCATACCTGTGACCCGCAGATGGGGTCCTCGCGCAGGTACACCCCCGGAGACTGGCCATCCTGCAGGCTGCCTGTGGACACATTGGACAGCAGGTCGGTCAGCGCCTCGTCCCGGCCGCAGATCTCCACGGCGGACACACGGACCGAGAAGCGTGCCCCGGCCTTCTCCTTGCGTTCCTCGATGAGCTTGAAGAGCCAGGAGATGGCGCAGGGAGCCACACCCAGGCTCTGTGTGGAGCATTCCCGACCAATCATGGTGTATGTCTTACCTGTGGAGGAGGGTTTTGAGGTGGTGAGTGGTGCTTTCGTTATACTTGTTGGGTTGTTTTCTCAGACATGGACTAAGCCTATAGTTCTGGACTAAAAGGCATGTTCAACTGAGATTCTCCATTGAAAGTGCATCTTAGTCCTTGGCTAGACTAAATCTGTGTCCTGTAAACCGGCCTGTCAGATTTTAAGTCTGCTCTCCAAAACAGCAGGGGGGGCAGGTAGGGGGGGCAGGTAGCCTAGTGGTTAGAGCATTGGACTAGTAACCGAAAGGTTGGAAAATCAAATCCCCGCTCTGACATGGTAAAAAAATCTGTTATTCTGCCCCTGAACAAGACAGTTAACCCACTGTTCCTAGGCCGTCATTGAGTTATATATTTGTTCAGAAAGGAAATAGCTAGTTCAAATAGGAATAGACACATCAAAAACAGGTTTATGAGTGCCGTCTGCTGTTGAAGTAGATAAAAGACAGGGTTGACAAAATGTTTTAACCCCATGAGTCCCACCGTATCGCCGAGGCATCTTTAGACTTCAAACCCATTTTAAACAGTGTGTGTTTGAGCTACATACTACTGGGTTCTACCATTTGATTAGTCTATTTCTCGTGCATCTGTAGATAGCAACCATGTGTAGTTTGTGTGATTAACGGGAGCTGAGCTAGAGCGGTGTTTGTGAGACAAGAGCGGATCCCGAGGGGGCCAGGGGCCGGGTCTTTTATACAAAAACCTCAATAGAGTGAATGGTTTGAGCTACAAACTATTAAAGCTATCTAAGCTATCTAAGATATCTATGAAAAGCTGAGACTATCACGAACACGCACATGTTTTGCTCTATGACTCTCACCAGCTACACAAGAGTCGTTAGAAGGTAAGGGGTTCCCAGGACATAGTGTCTATAATACTGTAACAAGCTCACATAGTTCCTGTCACAAACTCCAAATTCCACACAGTTGTCACTGACTAGTTGGATATTAATTTCCCAGAGCGCAAACAATTTCTGTAATTACAGCATTCATATAAATACATTTTTACCTGGTTTTCGGTTTGGCGGACCTTCTTTTTCCATTCATATCAATAAAAGTCATGAATCCAACTGTTTATGGCATATTATTTTGTGTTCTACTTACAGCCCTGGTTGTCCTGAAAATAAAATGGTAAAACACTTCATTGTGAGGCTAAATATAGGGGCTGGACATGAAGAAAAACCAACGTCAGATAAATGAAATACTGGCATCTCGTGACTAATAGGGTTAAGTGAAGTCTATGGATGTGGATCAAATATAAATATTTGTAGCAGTAAAAGAAGTAACAGCAGAAGTAGAAGTTAACAAACAACACGGGAGATCTGAAGTCCTCGTCAGTGGGTCTGGCAGACCTACACAGCTGGAGGAGAAACAAAGGACTAGACAAAAGGAAAGACTGGTCTAACAACCAGATGGAAAACAAGGGCACTTTACATTCTGCAAAAAGCTATTTCTCTCTCTCTCTCTCTTTTTCCCACTCTCCAAAAAACATGCGCGCACACACACACACACACACACACACACACACACACACACACACACACACACACACACACACACACACACACACACACACACACACACACACACACACACACACACACACACACACACACACACACACACACATCCTACAACATTATACTGAAGTGGCTGCTGCCTTCCTTCTCTCTGCCTGTCCTTCAAAGCTCTCCACACAAACTCAAAGAGGGCTTTAAAATAAGGCAGATAAAACAAAAGGGGATTCTCCATCTCTCTGCTCTATTGTAAACAATCATTGGGACTCCCACCAGGAAATGAAATCCGTGAAGTGGTTTCCTAATGGGAAAGGGGGGTAGGGACCCACAATGGTTGAGTCAATTAAAACAGGGACCTCTGTTCAGTCAGTCATCTAGTTCGTTTCTTGAGGTGTGAAAACAGGAAATTAAACTGTTTGACACATTAATGGGCCGTCGTTCGTATTTCAAGGGCATAGAATAGTGTGTGTGTGTGTGTGTGTGTGTGTGTGTGTGTGTGTGTGTGTGTGTGTGTGTGTGTGTGTGTGTGTGTGTGTGTGTGTGTGTGTGTGTGTGTGTGTGTGTGTGTGTGTGTGTGTGTGTGTGTAGAGCGTGGTCATACCGAGGTTGGCATGGCCTAAGCAGAAGATGCAGCCGTCTGCACCGTTCACCACCGATTGGATGACCTCCGCCACCGTCCCCGAGCACACCTCAGCCTATCAGTAGAAAGCACAGATCATTTCAGCCAACGACAACACAGCATATCACACCTCAGCCTATCAGCAGAAAGCACAGATCATTTCAGCCAAAGACAACACAGCATATCACACCTCAGCCTATCAGTAGAAAGCACAGATCATTTCAGCCAACGACAACACAGCATATCACACCTCAGTGTGACTGAGTCTCTGCGTGCAGAGCATTGTTTGTGGGTTCAGATCATTTGACATCACAGGACATCCCAATAGCAAAGAGGCAAACACAACCAAGCAAAAAAAAAGCACAGACCATGTCAAACATACACGGAGGGGCCATCTACAACCCTTTGAATGCATATCAAACGCAAACACTTCTAAGACCTAAAGCACTAGGGCGAGAGTTCGTAGATTGCAGTGTATTTCTACACGTTGCATCACGTTGCAAATCTCACTTGGGCGTTTAAATATGAATGACCCGTCCACTTTATTCACAGTAGCAGAACTGCATATAGGGCAGCACATTGCAGGTATAGGTCCTAGGTCAGTGGTTTTCAACCTGTGGTCTGCTGATTTTTATTAATTTCTTCCAAAATTAATAACAGTCTGGAGTATTTATGGTATTACAAAGATTTTCTAATTCATTTTCACAATGCAATTGTTAATAATAATACAGAGCCATTTATTTTGTTACATTCACTACTACAATTGACCAAATTTGACCATCAAGGTATTTTATTGGGTTGGGACCTGCTGGCCTAGGTAATGCTGCCTCGCTTGGCAATCTCATGACTCTGCCTGTATCCAGGATGCAGAGTAGGCCTGCATTGCATAATATTGACATTTAACGTTTAACATTCTCAGCTCTCTCTCTGATCAGTCCCATCACAGCCTCAGTTCTCTCTCTGATCAGTCCCATCACAGCCTCAGTTCTCTCTGATCAGTCCCATAGCAGACAGGCAGAGCCACAAAGCCTCCATGATGAAGTGTTCAAACTCTGGCACTACGCCTCGTGTGTGTGTGTGTGTGTCTGTGTGTCTGAGAGAGAGAGAGAGAGAGAGAGAGAGAGAGAGAGAGAGAGAGAGAGAGAGAGAGAGATACAGTAGTGTGTTTGTTGCTGTGTGTGTGTGTGTGTGTGTGTGTGTGTGTGTGTGTGTGTGTGTGTGTGTGTGTGTGTGTGTGTGTGTGTGTGTGTGTGTGTGTGTGTGTGTGTGTGTGTGTGTGTGTGTGTGTGTGTGTGTGTGAGAGAGAGAGAGAGAGAGACAGAGTGAAAGAGAGAGTGAGGAGATATAGTAGTGTGTCTGTTGCTGTGTGTGTGTGTGTGTGCGTGTGTAGGTTGACTAGCACTGTTCTAATAGGAGCTCGACAGTAGCTCTGAAGTCTTCTTCTTCAAAGCCGCCTCTCCTTTGAGCAGTAGGGTCACCAATCATCAGGCTAACGTTGTCTGACAGGACACCCTCTAACCTGTAGCACAGCGCGTGTTGCAGCTAAAACTGGTGCAGGGACAAAGGTGTGTTGTTTCTTTCTCCTCTGCACTCTGGGGCTGGTTTCTGGTTCAGGGCTATATCCTCACACCACCACCACCACCACCACCACCACCACCACCACCATCACCACCACCATCACCACCACCACCACCACCACCACCACCACGACTACCACCACTATCACCATCACCATCACCATCACCATCACAACCATCACCACCACCACCATCACCACCACAATCACAATCACCACCATCATCACCACCACCACCACCATCACCACCACCACCATCACCACCACCACCATCACCACTACCACCACCACCATCACCATCACCACCACCACTATCACCACCACCACTACCACTACCATCACCATCACCACCACCACCACCATCCATCACCACCACCATCACCACCACCACTATCACCACCACCACTACCACTACCATCACCACCACCACCACCACCACTATCACCACCACCACTACCACTACCACCACCATCACCACCACCACTACCACCACCACCACTACCACTACCATCACCATCACCACCACCACTATCACCACCACCACTACCACCACCACCATCACCACCACCATCACCACCACCACTATCACCACCACCACTACGACTACCATCACCATCACCACCACCACCACCATCATCACCACCACCATCACCACCACCACCACCACCACTACCACTACACCATCACCACCACCACTATCACCACCACCACTACCATCACCATCACCACCACCACCACCATCACCACCATCACCATCACCACCACCACCACCATCACCATCACCATCACCGCCACCACCAACACCATCACCACCACCACCACCACCATCACCACCACCACCACCACCACCACCACCACCACCACCATCACCACCACCACCACCATCACACCACAATGCACTGTGCAATTAGATATGTATTTTTGGAAAGCTTGGCTAAGCCCTGACTGGAATTCAAAGCACTTTGACTTTAAAGGGACCAACTGCTTAGCCTGTTCCCAACCCCCATGTCCAAAAATAGGAGCTGTGGTCACTTTCCCACCCTCCTCCCCCTCCTCCCCCTTGGACACCTCATCATATCAAGAACATCATACAACACCACTGTTCGTCAACGCAGATCCACAGAGTGGGAAGGCTTTTTTTCCAGCCCAGCACTAACACACCTGTTTCAGCTAATCAACTAATCATCAGGCCCATCATTAGTTTAATCAGTTAGTTGAATTAGTTGAAATTGTGTTAATGCTGGGCAAGAACAAAAGCCTGCACAATCTGTAGGTCTCCAGGATGATGTATAAAGAACAGTTACGAGGACAGGGGCAGCGGGGTTGGGGAGAGTGTCTGTGGCTTACTTGTGATGCATCCTGGGAGAAAACAGCATCGAAAGCAAACATCTTGGGGGCGGCTGCGGCGGCGCGCCTCTGGGCAGCACTGGAGTGGCTGTTAGCGGACGTTTCGCAGAGGGTGAGCTGCTTCTTGCGGGCGTCCACCTTTAGAAATGACCTGGACTCCGAGGTGTTGCTGGAGCCCTGGGCAGAGCAGATGCGCACCATCACTTTGACCTGCAGAGAGAAAAGAACGTCCAACCCCCCCCCCACCAAAAAAAATGTCAATGTACAATGTTGAGTGTGTAATGAACAGTGTTTATTTAGGTATTTATTTAGGTATACAGCAGTGTGTCTAAGACAATGTTCCACTCAGGGACATTAAAGTTCCTTTCCTAGTGACTTTTTAAAATCAAAAGCTCACATTGCTGAAAGGTCAAGTCAGCCTTGCCAATACAGGTGTTTTCTATCTCAAGAGAAATGACTAGGTTAAGTGGAAAACTATATACACAACACAAGACACCTGCTTACTGCTTTATGCTAATGATAATTCACCTGGTCCTGCTAACACTAAACTGAGGCACTAAAGCTAACTGCCAATGCTAATTAGCGTACCTCAATTACCATTAGCTTTGTGACACTACCTTGTGTACTTAGATTGCTTAACCTGTCATGGTGTAGCATGAATGGAGACAACATCACCGAGCATCAACATCACCGAGCATGCATGCTACGCTAACACCCTTCAGTTGCCTTGCCAAGGATTACCCTTCACGTTTGTTGAGACTTGGATGTGAGACTTGGCAGCATGGGGATATTCCGATTCCCGTACTCCCCACTCCTTCTCCCTCCTGCCTCATCCTCTGGCCCAGGAATATCCCACCAGTGACATGTGGGGATTCTCCAGACTGAAGAGGCTGTCCCTGACCTTAGCATGTCATTGACTTGGGTACTGTAGTATCAAACCAAAACAACAACACTTCATGAGGAATGAAGCTGCTTTGTTTTCTATGAGTCCAGCAAGTACTTGGCTCAGTCTTCCATCTATAGTGTCGAAGCCCACGGCAGCTGGCTAAACACTGACCAGGCTAGTGTAGTGTAGGGTCAGCTCTGACAGCTCCCATTCTCCAAAGGGTTTTTAATGTGCCCATCAAATAGCAGCTGAATCTGCAGTTTATTCTGAAGGGGAGGTTAAGTTCAAAACCGATAACAATCTTGGGACGGCAGCAGTTTTGAAAACGATGTGACCCTGACCAAGTCAAGCGAATCTTAACCTCTAACTCACTCCACCACTAGGAATGGATGGACCAAAGAAGACCACAAGCCTTTTATCAATCTGGTCAATTCAAAAGAAAAAACTTAACCGAAGGATTTTAAATTATTTTCTTTTACAGTTCATGACGTGTAGTTCTTGACAGAACAGTTTAGTCATGATCTGTAGACTATAATATACCAGCAGTACCAAATCACAGTAAAACTAACAGTTCAAAGGATAACAAAATGAAAACAAATGAGCTTATACTATCATTTAATTTGCTAAAATGTCTGGTGATGTTCAATACCCAACAGAACCTGTGGCAACAAATCTAAGTGAATGAAGTGATAAAAAATGCTATATGCCGTCGGCAGCAGCTAAGCTGTTGCTGATTTTGGCTGAGCTCCACGTGCTTCGAGTTTGTTGACATTCTACCACCGTTATCATTAGTGACTCAGTCTAGTGACCTGGAAATGTGGCACCCCCAACAGCTGTATCACCAAATTCATCTTGTTCATAAAATATAGCATGTTCCAAATCGCTCCCTATATAGAAGTGCTGTGTCTATCCTGATTCAGTTTCTCCATTTGGATTGCGTTCAACAATAACCACACATTTACAGTTTCTGGATTAACGTTCCTCTATCGGTTTTGCCTTTTCCATCATCCTAATCGATAAATCAAATCGATCAATTAACGTGTCACTCAGCGAGCAAAACAATGCTCCCCCCTCATGAAATATGCATATCCGTACCTCAATTATGTGTCATAATTTTAACAAACCCCAATTAATTGAAAACCACTAATTGAGATTAATACATTCAAATCAGTTAAATCAGCATTAAGCCTCTTACATGAGTTTTAACTCTGCATGTGTGGGTGAAGGTTTATTCTGATTGGCTGACTCAAGTAGCCAGTCTTCCATTCTCCCTTTGTAGACGAAGTGGGCCCATTACCACCGACAGTGCTACTCTTCCAGATAGATCAGTCATATACAGTAAGCTCCAAAAGTATTGGGACAGTGACATGTTTTTAGTTGTTTTGACTGTACTCCAACACTTTGGATTTTAGGGGACCAAAAGCATTGGGACAAATTCACTTATATATGTATTAAAGTAGTCAAAAGTGAAGTATTTGGTCCCATAATAATATCAGAGCATGCACTGATTACATCATTGTTGGGTGTATTTGCTGTTCGTTCTGGTTGTGTTTCAGATTATTTTGTGTCCAATAGAAATTAATGGTAAATACTGTATTGTGTCATTTTGGAGTCACTTTTATTATAAATAAGAATATAATATGTTTCTAAACACTTCTACATTAATGCGGATGCCACCATGAATACAGATCTCTCTCTCTCTCTCTCTCTCTCTCTCTCTCTCTCTCTCTCTCTCTCTCTCTCTCTCTCTCTCTCTCTCTCTCTCTCTCTCTCTCTCTCTCTCTCTCTCTCTCTCTCTCTCTCTCTCTCTCTCTCTCTCTCTCTCTCTCTCTCTCTCTCTCTCTCTCTCTCTCTCTCTCTCTCTCTCTCTCTCTCTCTCTCTCTCTCTCTCTCTCTCTCTCTCTCTCTCTCTCTCTCTCTCTCTCTCTCTCTCTCTCTCTCTCTCTCTCTCTCTCTCTCTCTCTCTCTCTCTCTCTCTCTCTCTCTCTCTCTCTCTCTCTCTCTCTCTCTCTCTCTCTCTCTCTCTCTCTCTCTCCCATGCCCCCGCCAGCCCCATTTGACCCAGAAAAAACCCTGCTCTGTATGCTCCAGACAGCTGGCAGACAGAGGGAAAGGTTGAGGAGTTTTAATTTGATTTGAACGGAAGCCAGCATGGACACACACCAGTGGTTTTTCCCCTCTCATTTCAAATAGTGCTGAAAGGTTTGGCACCCCGGTGGAGGGAGCAAGGAGAGAGAGAGAGAGAGAGAGAGAGAGAGAGAGAGAGAGAGAGAGCGATAAAGAGAGAGAGATAAAGAGAGAGAGAGATAAGGAGAAAGAGCAATAAAGAGAGAGAGAGGAAGAGAGAGAGATAAAGAGAGAGAGAGATGAAGAGAGAGGGATAAAGAGAGATAGTGAGAGAAAAATGTGTGTCCACATGTGGCTCAGTTGGAGGCGTGTGGTGCTTGCAACACCAGGTTTGTGGGTTCGATTCCCATGGGGGACTAGTATGAAAATGTATTAACTCACTACTGGAAGTTGCTCTGGATAAGAGTGTCTGCTAATTTACGAAAATGTAGAAAGAGCATACCATGTCTCCACATTGTCATTATGGTCTACTATAGTCCCCAAACATTTATGAGGTTCACCGAACAAAGCCGTACAAGCAATTAAAGACGAGAGAACCAACACCACAACCTGCTAGAGCTTGACGGAACATGCCTCTCCAGCATGGTCCGATTGCTATCATTCACGCCCTGTAAACAGATTCATTTTTATAGCCTAACCACCAGGGCCCGCTTCCTGCAGTGTAACTACAAACAGCTTGAGCATTTACAACCGCAGCAAACAGATAGATTAAGAATTCAATCCCCTGACAATGAGGGTCTCTGTGTCTAGGACTGAATTACAATAGTCTTCCCTCACACGTAACATAGTATCGAGAAGTTCAGCTTTCTATTTCCCACGAGCGTTAGGGTTGGGGTTAGGCAGCTCGTCAAAGGAGTATTGTGCTGAGGATTTCCGTGAGCGGGCATTGCAATGAATCTAGTTTACGCTCCGCAAGACATTGTTTAGCTTTCAACTAGACATATTCAGCATTCCGACTACATATTTTCTTCATTCCTTAATGTGCATCGCAATGGGGGACCATTACATACTGTATGTCAGACAACAGGTCAGCTCGGACGTTTAAGACTGGTTTCAAAGCTTCCCCAGTGATGTGTGGGTGCCCTCCTCTTCAAAATGTAGACTTTGTTTATTGATAAGATGAAACACAATATTGAATTGGAATCCACTGTGCCAAACCATGTATGCCTCCATCTACAGACTGGTCCCCTTCCTCCCTTTCTCCCCTTGACCCTTCTTTCTTCTTCTATCTGCTCTCTCATCTCTTAGCTCCACTCCTCCCAGATCACTACGCCCCATCGCTCCTTCCGGTCCTGACACATCTCAATTCTCAAAGGCTGCGTTTACACAGGCTGCCTAATTCAGATATTTTGCTCAATTATTGGCTAAAGATCTGATCTGATTGGTGAAAAGACCAATGAGTGGCAAATTATCAGAATTGGGCTGCCAGTGTAAACACAGCCAAAGCTCTACCTATTTATGCAGTAACAGTAGTAACAGTAACAGTAACCGTAGTAACAGTAGTAACAGTAACAGTAGTAACAGCAACAGTAGTAACAGGAACAGTAGTAACCGTAGTAACCGTAGTAGCAGTAACTGTAACAGTCGTAGCAGTAGCAGTAATAACAGTAATAGTAGTAACAGTAGTAACCGTATTAGTAACAGTGGTAAGAGTAGTAACAGTAGTAAAAGTAACAGTAGTAACAGTAACAGTAGTAACAGTAACAATAGTAACAGTAGCAGTAACAGTAGTAACAGTAGCAGTAACAGTAGTAACAGTAACAGTAGTAACAGTAACAGTAGTAACAGTAACAATAGTAACAGTAGCAGTAACAGTAGTAACAGTAGCAGTGACAGTAGTAACATTGGTAACAGTAGTAACAGTAACAGTAGTAACAGTAACAATAGTAACAGTAGCAGTAACAGTAGTAACATTGGTAACAGTAGTAACAGTAACAGTAGCAGTAACAGCAGCAACAGCAGTAACATTAGTAACAGTAGTAACAGTAACAGTATTAACAGTAACAGTAGTAACAGTAGCAGTAGTAACAGTAACAGTAGTAACAGTAACAGTAGTAACAGTAACCGTAGTAACAGTAGCAGTAGTAACAGTGGTAACAGTGACAGTAACAGTAGTAACAGTGACAGTAACAGTGACAGTAACAGTAGTACCAGTAGTAACAGTAACAGTAGTAACAGTGGCAGTAGTAACAGTAGCAGTAGTAACAGTAGCAGTGGTAACAGTAGTAGCAGTAACAGTAGTAACAGCAGTAACAGTAGTAACAGTAACCGTAGTAGCAGTAGTAACAGCAACAGTAGTAACAGTAGCAGTAGTAATAGTAACAGTAGTAACAGTAACAGTAGTAACAGTAACAGTAGTAGCGGTAGTAACAGTAACAGTAGTAACAGTAACAGTAGTAGCGGTAGTAACAGTAACAGTAGTAGCAGTAACAGTAGTAACAGCAGTAACAGTAGTAACAGTAACCGTAGTAGCAGTAGTAACAGCAACAGTAGTAACAGTAACAGTAGTAACAGTAACAGTAGTAGCGGTAGTAACAGTAGCAGTAGTAACAGTAGTAACAGTAACAGCAGTAACAGTAACAGTAGTAACAGTAACAGTAGTAACAGTAACAGTGTTAACAGTAACAGTAGTAACAGTAACAGTAGTAGCGGTAGTAACAGTAACAGTAACAGTAGTAACAGTAACAGTAGTAACAGTAACAGTATTAACAGTAGTAACAGTAACCGTAGTAACAGTAGTAGAACTAACTGTAGTAACAACAGTAACAGAAAATACTGTGTAAACACATAATAATTGCACAGTGTGAAGTCTGAAACACTTTCCCCAGGAAGGAACCACAATCTTTGGCCGTCGGGCGAAGAACTGCAAAGCAGCAAAAAATAATCTGTATTCAAGAGCCACAACGCTTCCCGAGCTCATTGGGCCTCATTAAATG
This sequence comes from Salvelinus alpinus, assembly GCF_045679555.1. Lineage (NCBI taxonomy): Eukaryota > Metazoa > Chordata > Actinopteri > Salmoniformes > Salmonidae > Salvelinus > Salvelinus alpinus. Next base: position 15,214,877 of record NC_092112.1, read on the forward strand.
ATTTCCTCTGCTTCCTTGATGCGGAGCTCATTAACAATTTTGCAACTTTGTGCCTCAGATGTACGATTAGCGACTTCAAAAAGTTTACGCAGAACTCCTGACAGCAGCAGTCTTGAAGACGAGATGCCTAACAGAACTCAGAATGTGAGATGATAGGATCACAGAGGTATCGCGTTTCTGGCTCTTTTCATGTTAGCCCTCCTGCTGACTTACTGAACAGCAGTAATGAGGAGATACCGAAGAGACATCACCTCATCCCCCACAGTGAATAGTAAAGGAATAGGCTGTTATAGCCTTCCCATCTGCAACTGCCTGTACAGTCACATTAACTCGTCTTACTTTGTGGGGAGAATGATGAGACAAAGGGAAAACGTTTAAGTTTTGGGCCAAAACGCCACCATGATTGAGAGAAATGTTCATATTAAAATTACAATCAGAGATTGAGAGTTATTTTCAAGAGTTGAAGACATAAGTCAAATGGCCAATCATCTGGTGCCTGTACAGTAGCACAAACCAGTCATGTGGGGGATTGATGGGACTACAGTTCTAGACCAAAACTCTGATTTAGAGAAACATCCAATCAGATATTTCCAGTTATGTCAATACTTCCAAGACATAAGTCGAATGGCCAACCAGAGTGACTGAAGCTAAAGGGGAGGGGGCTGGCATTAGGGGGGGGGGGTCATTCTGTGGCCATCCATGCCAGTTTCAAACAGCTTTTGGCACCACATCCATGGGCTCCCAGGGAGTGAGGAATCACTTGGCCTCCAGGAGCAGGGCCACTCAGGAAGCCCTTGGGCTCCATGGTGAGTGAGGAGGTGCCAAATTGGCCCACAGACAGACAACTATGGTGCACTTCACCATGATGTCGGGCATTCACAATGAAATCAAAGATACATGCACCTTGGTCCGAATGAAGGTATTCCAGAAGCCCGTATTGTCCATATAGCGGGGAGCTGTTGTGAGGGGATATAAGGACATAAGCCAATACCTCTCATGCTTTAGTCCACCTGTCAGTCTACTGGCTGGCCTGTGAGACGAGGAGGGAGGGGCTGTATCAGGACCCGTGTCTAATCCACTTTAGGATAATCGCTTCACGCTGTGTAATCTCCACTGAGCAGCACAGGCCTGGCGCTGGATTTGACAATGAACTCTGACGGCTACTCATTTGATCTGCAGCCAAGTCAGAGCCGAGCATTAACGAGACTAAACCCAATGCCTGCTTACACGAGGTGTGAGGGAGGACAGAGATGGGGAGGGGGGGGGGACCAAGGTCCCTGAACACATTACGTAATGTCTAGTCTCGTAAACAACCCTGGACAGATGTTTTACAGTGAAGCCCAGAAGTAGCAGTTGTTTACGGGCAAACTTCAGGTTATAAATTGCTATGAGCTGTCTCTGCTTGGAATTCATGAAGCGGAGCGGCTAACTACGCTGAAACAAATGTCGACTCGAAACTTGTAAAAATTGAAAAACACAGCTCTTCATCTTGTATCTGACAGTGTGAAAGCGTATCAACGACTAGAAGAGGAGGTGAGAGAGGAGGTGAGATGCCAACAGATGGGGAGTGGAAAAAGAGCAGCTTGCGCTGTCTACGTAGATGAAAATTCATGGCTTCCAATGAGCATGACTATACAATCCCTGTCAGATAGAGTGGTGGTAGCAGACCAAAACACCCACACTTACTCATCCTCGTTGTAATCCATCAGAAAATGTTGTTTCAGCAAACTCATAGATTAACAGACATTATTCTGTTAGATTTGTTGCTGAATCTGAGTACAGTACGTGTGTTTGAGGGTATCTGAGAGTGATTGTGTGTTTTGCATTAGATCAACACACCATTGTCTTAGTCAATCAGGACAATGAGCCTTTAGTCAATAGCAGAAAGGTGAGTTGATTTAGCTTCACAAAAAAGCAGTTGATTTGCAAAAGGAATCTCTCCTAAACAAAATGTTCCCACCTTGGTTCTAGGCCTCTCATCGCACTGATTCACACAGATACCCATGCCCTCAAAACACAAACACTTTCAAATACTTTTTTCTCACAAACCGACCCCCATTCTGTGAGCGGAATGTTCTCCACAAAGATTATCACCTCCGAATGTCGTTGACCACTCTCCCCACTCACCAAATCACACTCACAATTTTTTCCCACTGATACAGCCTGTCACTCACTCGATGAGAGGAATGCTCCATGGCATATGGACCGGGATTCATAAAATGCCAACGGCCTGGGAATCGGCGAGACGGGTCTCGCACACAAGCCCACAGCGGAGATGTTATCCTGACCTTTTACTTTAGACCAGCGTAACAGCAGCATAACAAATAGGCTTCAGCAAAGTGTCCTTTGTATAAACCACACCAACCCTATTTGTATAAACCCACCCTTTGTATAAACCCACCCACCCTATAACATGACATCCCAAAAGGGCTCTACTGAGAATACAATGAAACTCACTACGAATTATAACATTAGGAGTCAAAACTAAAGTTGTAGTCGGAGGTTAACATACACTTACGTTGGAGTCATTAAAACTCGTTTTTCAACCACTCCACAAATTTCTTGTTAACAAACTATAGTTTTGGCAAGTCGGTTAGGACATCTACTTTGTGCATGACACAAGTCATTTTTCTAACAATTGTTTACAGACAGATTATTTCACTTATAATTCACTGTTTCACAATTCCAGTGGGTCAGAAGTTCACATACACTAAGTTGACTGTGCCTTTAAACAGCTTGGAAAATTCCAGAAAATGATGTCATGGATTTCGAGGCTTTTGATAGGCTAATTGAGATAATTTGAGTCAATTGGAGGTGTACCTGATGTATTTCAAGGCCTACCTTCAAACTCAGTGCCTCTTTGCTTGACATCATGGGAAAATCAAAAGAAATCAGCCAAGACCTCAGAAAAATAATTGTAGACTTCCACAAGTCTGGTTCATCCTTGGGAGCAATTTCCAAACGCCTGAAGGTACCACCTTCATCTGAACAAACAATAGTACGCAAGTATAAACACCATGGGACCACGCAGCCATCATACCGCTCAGGAAGGAGACGCGTTCTGTCTCCTAGAGATGAACGTACTTTGGTGCGAAAAGTGCAAATCAATCCCAGAACAACAGCAAAGGACCTTGTCAAGATGCTGGAGGAAACAGGTACAAAAGTACCCATATCCACAGTAAAACGAGTCCTATATCGACATAACCTGAAAGGCCACTCAGCAAGGAAGAAGCCACTGCTCCAAAACCGCCATAAAAAAGCCAGACTACAGTTTGCAACTGCACATGGGGACAAAGATCGTACTTTTTGGAGAAATGTCCTTTGGTCTGATGAAACAAAAATAGATCTGTTTGGCCATAACGACCATCGTTATGTTTGGAGGAAAAAGGGGGAGGCTTGCAATCCGAAGAACACCATCCCAACCGTGAAGCACGGGGGTGGCAGCATCATGTTGTGGGGGTGCTTTGCTGCAAGAGGGACGGGTGCACTTCACAAAATAGATGGCATCATGAGGTAGGAAAATTATGTGGATATATTGAAGCAACATCTCAAGACATCAGTCAGGAAGTTAAAGCTTGGTCGCAAATGGGTCTTCCAAATGGACAATGACGCCAAGCATACTTCCAAAGTTGTGGAAAATGGCTTAAGAACAACAAAGTCAAGGTGTTGGAATAGCCATCACAAAGCCCTGACCTCAATCTTATAGAAAAATTGTGGGCAGAACTGAAAAAGCGTGTGCGCGCAAGGAGGCCTACAAACCTGACTCAGTTACACCAGCTCTGTCAGGAGGAATGGGCCAAAATTCACCCAACTTATTGTGGGAAGCTTGTGGAAGGCTACCCGAAATGTTTGACCCAAGTTAAACAATTTAAAGGCAATGCTACCAAATACTAATTGAGTGTATGTAAACTTCTGACCCACTGGGAATGTGATGAAATAAATAAAAGCTGAAATAAATCACTCTCTCTACTATTATTCTGACATTTCACATTCTTAAAATAAAGTGGTGATCCTAACTGACCTAAAACAGTTTTAACTAGGATTAAATGTCAGGAATTGTGAAAGACTGAGAGTAAATGTATTTGGCTAAGGTGTATGTAAACTTCCAACTTCAACTGTATGTTAAACCAATGACATAGTACTATGACCGGACGGTACTGTCTGTTACTCTACGCTACCTGATACCTGACGATACCATGCCACTGACTCCACATGGTAACAATTTTACCACCAAGCAAAAAAGATACCAAAGTTGAAGTGAAAGAAAGTCTACAATCCCAAACGGTCTTACCTTTCCCATCCCCGGGGTGTCTTTGACCTTTAAACCGGCCCGGAGGAGGCATGGCGGCACGGCAGGCGGGGACAGCTGCAGGGCGCCGCTGAAACCACCTGTGTAGACCAGGGGCTCGGCAGGTTCGGGCGGAGACTGGAGCTGAGGCTGCTGGGGCTTCTTCCGCTTGGACGAGAGGCTGAGCTTCTGGGCGGCCCTGTGGAGAGGGAAAGACGAGTTGTGATGACGAGTGTGGGGGAGTCCAGCAGTTCTCAGAAATCTTCAGGACAGTGTTCACCTTACTTGAGGATGATTTGACACTTGAAATGAACAAGTAGGTTCCCTTGATTTGCATATACCCTTGAGGCCTTTCTTAGATAGCAGTCATGATGAAAGGAGCATGTTCATTGACCATCACTTTTTAGTATATACCCTTTAAGCTAGGCTGGAAAACACTTCAAAAGGTTGGTCCATACGTCACACGTCAAAAAGCAAACTCCTGATATCTCAAAGGCTTTAGAGCCCGAATCGGAGAGCAGTATTGACTTAATAATTCCATAGCTAGGTCGTGTCCTCAAGACTTTTATAAAACATGATCAAGAGTGAACAGACAAATTTTGGCCAGTATTGATCGGCTGTCTGGAATCCAAGGTCATTATGCTGTCATCATGTCTGCAACTAAGTACGATTAGTGTTCTCAGTCTGCATAAGTAAAGGTTCACACACAAACACACACTCTGTCGGAGACGCACCTATTGGCAGACACAAACATACACACTCACACACACACACACACACTCATGCCAGAGGGGGGTCAGAGTACGTCCTCGTCTCCTTTCAGCTGTCACGGTTGCACGTTGAACACTTTGCCCTGGCCTGCCTTCAAACAGCCGCTCTACTTTCCCCCTGTCAACAAGACAGCTGCTTCGTGTCACCCCTCTTCAGACAGATGATTAAAGTCAGCAGTGAAGGGGAGTGGAAGTCCAAATTCAATGTTGTTTAATACAGTCCCGGGATTTGACCAGTGTGTTATGCTGTTAGAGAAAGTCCAGGGATTTGACCAGTGTGTTATGTATGCTGTTAGAGAAAGTGGAAAATAATAGGTCTGGAGGTACATGAAGACATATCGCTAGGCTCCACCGTTGACAGTTAAGCCATGAATGAAAGATAGAAGTTCCAGGTTACGGCCAAACCACATCCATCAACTTAACCCACACTTTAATCGTCTGGGTCAACCCACGGGGGGGTTCAGTTCTAGCTGTTCGGCAGCAGGGGCACTGTGAGAGTGAGCTCTAGAGTGAGATCTAGAGTGAGATCTAGAGTGAGAGAGAGAGAGAGAGAGAGAGAGAGAGAGAGAGAGAGAGAGAGAGAGAGAGAGAGAGAGAGAGAGGGGGGGGGTTTGGAATGCCCTTTTGAGTTTTACATAATGCATGTCATGCCAATAAAGCACCTTGAATTGAGAGAAAGAGAGAGGGTCTGTCTGTCTGTGTCTGTCCCGGCAGGGGGTCGATGTAGAAACTCCACTCTCAGCGCATCTGTACTCTTACTCCTCACTTCCCTCCTGTCCCTCTTTCTCTCTGTCCCTCACTTCCCTCTTTCCTTTCCATTCGTCTCTTTCAGACACTTCACCAGAACATAATCAGGGAACACCGTGTAATCACACCCTCCATGAAGGACACAGCACGAAGCCCCCCTGGGAATCGACTCTATGTGTGCTGTGCTGTGTTTGTGTGTGTGGTGTGTGTGTTTGTGTTTGTGGTGTGTGTGTATGTGTGTGTGTTTGTGTTTGTGGTGTGTGTGTATGTGTGTGTGGTGTGCAGGTGTAAGCGCACATTTATGTTTGTGTGTGTGTGTGTGTGTGCGTGTGTGTGTGTGTGTGTGTGTTAGGGCGTTTGTGCTTGACATACAATGTGGATAACACACAGACAAAAAAGGGAATGAGTTGTGTGAGTAAGAAAGTGCGTGTCTGACGTGTCTTTGCATGTGAGGGTATGTTTTTTATGTGTGTATGCATGTGTGTGTGTGTGTGTGTGTGTGTGTGTGTGTGTGTGTGTGTGTGTGTGTGTGTGTGTGTGTGTGTGTGTGTGTGTGTGTGTGTGTGTGTGTGTGTGTGTGTGTGCGTGTGTGCGTGTGTGCGTGCGTGCGTGTGTGCGTGCGTGCGTGCGTGCGTGCGTGCGTGCGTGCGTGCGTGTAAGTGTGTGTGTCAGACAGAAAGGATGGAGACAGTGCAATGCTGGCAACAGAACTCATCGGCGCCAAACTGATCCTGGGGGACAGGGCTGCAGCTGAAACAGTCTGCCTCACAAATGGCACCCTATTCCCCATGTAGTGTATTACTTTTGCACCCTCCCTCTCTCCCTCCCATAAGGGCACTGGTCAAAAGGAGTACACTTTATAGGGAATAGGGAGCCATTGAGGACATTGGAAATGAAGAGGACCAAATGCACAGTGAAAGCCTTATTATGCAGTCTATGTGTATGTTAAGGCAAAGTAAATGTTAGTTTTTTAATAAAGCCAGCAGAGGACTCTGAAGTGAACGTAACGCTGTATCTGGGGAGAAAGACGCTGACATTTACATGTACATCTACAGTTCATTATATTGGCAGTGTTTGTTTAGAGGGGAGAGAGGAGAGGGGAGAGAGAGAGAGAAGCAGGAGAGAGAGAAGCAGGAGAGAGAGAGAGAGAGAGAGAGAGGAAGAGAGGAGAGGGGAGAGAGGAGCAGGAGAGAGAGACAGAGAGAGAGAGAGAGAGAGAGAGAGAGAGAGAGAGAGAGAGAGAGAGAGAGGGGAGAGAGGAGCAGGAGAGAGGAGAGGGGAGAGAAGAGCAGGAGAGAGAGAGACAGGGAGAGAGGAGAGGGGTGCAGGTGAGAGAGAGAGAGAGAGAGAGAGGAAGAGGAGCAGGAGAGATGAGAGGGAGAGACGAACAAGGACATATAAGGGGGTGGGGGCAGGAGAGGGAGAGAGAGAGAAGCAGGGGAGAGGAGAGGGAGAGCGAACAAGGATATATAAGTGGGAGGGGGGGGGGACAGGAGAGGGAGAGAGGAGCAGGAGAGAGGAGAGGGAGAGCGAACAATGATATATAAGTGGGAGGGGGGGGGGGCAGGAGAGGGAGAGAGAGAGGAAAAGGAGGAGGAATAAGGGGTGGTATCCACACACAGCATCCACCTTTGAAGACAAAGCCCTTACCTCAACCACCTTGACTGTCTGTGAAAGCCCCCCCCCCCTCATTATCCCCCCTACATCTACCCCATTTTCCCCTGGGCCTACTCACACAAAGCGCTCCACTCCCCACAACCACAACACTGGGAAGAGACCCACCCACACTATATTACCAACAAGAGACCCACACACACTATATTAACAAGAAGAGACCCATTCACACTATACTACCAAGAGACCCACCCACACTATATTAACAAGAAGAGACCCACCAACACTATACTACCAAGAGACCCACCCACACTAAATTACCAAGAAGAGACCCACCCACACTATACTACCAAGAGACCCACCCACACTATATTAACAAGAAGAGACCCACCCACACTATACTACCAAGATACCCACCCACACTATATTAATAAGAAGAGACCCACCCACACTATACTACCAAGAGACCCACCCACACTAAATGTCCAAGAAGAGACCCACCATACTATACTACCAAGAGACCCACCCACACTATATTAACAAGAAGAGACCCACACACAATATACTACCAAGAAGAGACCCACCCACACTATATTACCAACAAGAGACCCACCCACACTATATTAACAAGAAGAGACCCACCCACACTATACTACCAAGAGACCCACCCACACTATATTAACAAGAAGAGACCCACCCACACTATACTACCAAGAAGAGACCCACCCACACTATATTACCAACAAGAGACCCACCCACACTATATTAACAAGAAGAGACCCACCCACACTATACTACCAAGAGACCCACCCACACTATATTAACAAGAAGAGACCCACCCACACTATACTACCAAGAGACCCACCCACACTAAATGACCAAGAAGAGACCCACCCACACTATACTACCAAGAGACCCACCCACACTAAATTACCAAGAGACCCACCCATACTATACTACCAAAAGACCCACCCACACTATATTAACAAGAAGAGACCCACCCACACTATACTACCAAGAGACCCACCCACACTATATTAACAAGAAGAGACCCACCCACACTATACTAACAAGAAGAGACCCACCCACACTATATTACCAACAAGAGACCCACCCACACTATATTAACAAGAAGAGACCCACCCACACTATACTACCAAGAGACCCACCCACACTATATAAACAAGAAGAGACCCACCCACACTATACTACCAAGAGACCCACCCACACTAAATTACCAAGAAGAGACCCACCCACACTATACTACCAAGAGACCCACCCACACTAAATTACCAAGAGACCCACCCATACTATACTACCAAAAGACCCACCCACACTATATTAACAAGAAGAGACCCACCCACACTATACTACCAAGAGACCCACCCACACTAAATGTCCAAGAAGAGACCCACCAAACTATACTACCAAGAGACCCACCCACACTATATTAACAAGAAGAGACCCACACACAATATACTACCAAGAAGAGACCCACCCACACTATATTACCAACAAGAGACCCACCCACACTATATTAACAAGAAGAGACCCACCCACACTATACTACCAAGAGACCCACCCACACTATATTAACAAGAAGAGACCCACCCACACTATACTACCAAGAAGAGACCCACCCACACTATATTACCAACAAGAGACCCACCCACGCTATATTAACAAGAAGAGACCCACCCACACTATACTACCAAGAGACCCACCCACACTATATTAACAAGAAGAGACCCACCCACACTATACTACCAAGAAGAGACCCACCCACACTATATTACCAACAAGAGACCCACCCACACTATATTAACAAGAAGAGACCCACCCACACTATACTACCAAGAGACCCACCCACACTATATTAACAAGAAGAGACCCACCCACACTATACTACCAAGAGACCCACCCACACTATATTAACAAGAAGAGACCCACCCACACTATACTACCAAGAGACCCACCCACACTAAATGACCAAGAAGAGACCCACCCACACTATACTACCAAGAAGAGACCCACCCACACTATACTACCAAGAAGAGACCCACCCACACTATACTACCAAGAGACCCACCCACACTAAATTACCAAGAAGAGACCCACCCACACTATACTACCAAGAAGAGACCCACCCATACTATACTACCAAGAGACCCACCCACACTATATTACCAAGAAGAGACCCACCTACACTATACTACCAAGATACCTACCCACAACATACTACCAAGAGACCCACCCACACTAAATTACAAAGAAGAGACCCACCGATACTATACTACCAAGAGACCCACCCACACTATACTACCAAGATACCCACCCACACTACATTACCAAGAAGAGACCCACCCATACTATACTACCGAGAGACCCACCAACACTATAATAACAAGAAGAGACCCACCCACACCATACTACCAAAAGACCCATCCACATTAAATTACCAAGAAGAGACTCACCACACAATACTACCAAGAGAAACACACACACGATATTACCAAGAAGAGACGCACCCACACCATATTACCAAGAAGTGACCCACCACACTATACTACCAAGAGACCCACCCACACTAAATTACCAAGAAGCTACCCACCCACACTATACCATCAAGAAGAGACCCGCCCACACTATACTACCAAGAAAAGACCCACCACACTATACTACCAAGAGACCCGCCCACACCATACTACCAAGAAAAGACCCACCACACTATACTACCAAGAGACCCGCCCACACTATACTACCAAGAAAAGACCCACCACACTATACTACCAAGAGACAAGCCCACACTATACTACCAAGAAAAGACCCACCACACTATACTACCAAGAGACCCGCCCACACTATACTACCAAGAAGAGACCCACACACACTATACTACCAAGAGACCCACCATCACTAAATTACCAAGAACAGACCCACCGCACTTTTCTACCAACAGACCCACCCACACTATACTACCAAGAGACCCACCCACACTAAATTACCAAGAAGAGACCCACCCCATCTATACTAGCAAGAGACCCACCCACACTAAATTACCAAGAAGTGACCCACCACACAATACTACCAAGAGACCCACCCACACCATACTACCAAGAGACCCACAAACACTAAATTACCAAGAAGAGACCCACCCACACTAAATAACCAAGAAGTGACCCACCACACAATACTACCAAGAGACCCACCAACACTATAATACCAAGAGACCCACCAACACTATACTCCCAAGAGACTCACCACACTATACTACCAAGAGACCCACCCACACCAAATAACCAAGAAGCTAACCACCCACACTAACCATCAAGAAGAGACCCACCCACACTATACAAACAAGAAGAGACCCACCCACACGATATTACAAAGAAGACACCCACCACACTACATTGACAAGAAGAGACCCACCCACCCTATATTACCAAGAAGACACCCACCCACACTAAATGACCAAGAAGAGACCCACAACACTGTACTACCAAGAGACCCACCCACGCTAAATTACCAAGAAGAGACCTACCACACTATACTACCAAGAAAAGACCCACCCACACTATACTACCAACAAGAGACCCACCACACTATATTACCGAGAAGAAACCCACCACACTTTACTACCAACAAGAGACCTACCACACTATACAACCAAGAAAAGACTCACCCACAATATACTACCAACAAGAGACCCACCACACTATACTACCAAGAGACCCACCCACACTAAATTACCAAGAAGAGACCCACCCACACTATACTACCAACAAGAGACCCACCACAGTATAACACCAAGAAGTGACCCACCACACAATACTACCAAGCGACCCACCCACACCATACTACCAAGAGACCCACAAACACTAAATTACCAAGAAGAGACCCACCCACACTATACTACCAACAAGAGACCCACCACAGTATAACACCAAGAAGTGACCCACCACACAATACTACCAAGAGACCCACCAACACTATAATACCAAGAGACCCACCAACACTATACTACCAAGAGACTCACCACACTATACTACCAAGAGACCCACTCACACCAAATAACCAAGAAGCTAACCACCCACACGAACCATCAAGAAGAGACCCACCCACACTATACTACAAAGAAGACACCCACCACACTAAATGACCAAGAAGAGACCCACAACACTGTACTACCAAGAGACCCACCCACGCTAAATTACCAAGAAGAGACCTACCACACTATACTACCAAGAAAAGACCCACCCACACTATACTACCAACAAGAGACCCACCACACTATATTACCGAGAAGAAACCCACCACACTTTACTACCAACAAGAGACCTACCACACTATACTACCAAGAAGAAAACCACCACACTTTACTACCAACAGGAGACCCACCACACTATAAAACCAAGAAGAGACCCACCGACACTATATTACCAAGAAGAGACCCACCCACACTATAAAACAAAGAAGTGACCCATCCACACTATACTACCAACAAGAGACTCACCACACTATAAAACCAGGAAGTGACCCACCCAGACTATACTACAAAGATACCACAAGAAGAGACCCACCCACACTATATTACCAACAAGAGACCCACCACACTATATTACCGAGAAGAAACTCACCACACTTTACTACCAACAAGAGACCTACCACACTATACTACCAAGAAGAAAACCACCACACTTTACTACCAACAAGAGACCCACCACACTATAAAACCAAGAAGAGACCCACCCACACTATATTACCAAGAAGAGACCCACCCACACTATACCACCAAGAAGAGACCCACCCACACAAAATTACCAAGAAGAGACCCACCACACAATACTACCAAGAAGATACCGACCCACACTATACTACCAAGAAGAGACCCACCACACTACATTAACAACAAGAAACCCACCACACAATACTACCAAGAGACCCACCCACACCATACAACCAAGAAGAGACCCACCCACACTAAATTACCAAGAAGAGACCCACCACACTATACTACCAAGAAGAGACCGACCAACACTATATTACCAAGAAGAAATCCACCCCACAATACTACCAAGAGACCCACCCACACCATACTACCAAGAGACCCACCATCACTATACTACCAAGAGACTCACCAACACTAAATTACCAAGAAGTGACCCACCACACTATACTACCAAGAAGAGACCCACCCACACCATACTACCAAGAGACCCACCAACACTATACTATCAAGATGCTCACCACACTATACTACCAAGAGACTCACCAACACTAAATTACCTAGAAGTGACCCGCCACACTATACTACCAAGAGACCCGCCCACACTATACTACCAAGAAGAGACCCACCCACAGAATATTACAAAGAAGACACCCACCACACTACATTGACAAGAAGAGACCCACAACACTATACTACCAAGAGACCCACCCACACTAAATAACCAAGAAGCTACCCACCCACACTAAACCATCAAGAAGAGACCCACCCACACTATACTACCAAGAAGAGACCCACCCACACTATATTACAAAGAAGACACCCACCACACTACATTGACAAGAAGAGACCCACAACACTATACTACCAAGAGACCCACCCACGCTAAATTACCAAGAAGAGACCTACCACACTAAACTACCAAGAAAAGACCCACCCACACTATAGTACCAACAAGAGACCCACCACACTATATTACCAAGAAGAAACCCACCACACTTTACTACCAACAAGAGACCTACCACACTATAAAACCAAGAATAAACCCACCACACTATAAGACCAGGAAGTGACCCACCCACACTATACTACCAACAAGAGACTCACCACACTATAAGACCAGGAAGTGACCCACCCACACTATACTACAAAGATACCCACCCACACTATATCACCAAGAAGAGACCCTTCCACACTATACTACCAAGAAGAGACCCACCACACTACATTAACAAGAATAAACCCACCACACAATACTACCAAGAGACCCACCCACACCATACAACCAAGAAGAGACCCACCCACACTAAATTACCAAGAAGAGACCCACCACACTATACTACCAAGAAGAGACCGACCAACACTATATTACCAAGAAGAAACCCACCCCACAATACTACCAAGAGACCCTTCCACACTATACTACCAAGAAGAGACCCACCACACTATATTAACAAGAAGAAACCCACCACACAATACTACCAAGAGACCCACCCACACCATACAACCAAGAAGAGACCCACCCACACTAAATTACCAAGAAGAGACCCACCACACTATACTACCAAGAAGAGACCGACCAACACTATATTACCAAGAAGAAACCCACCCCACAATACTACCAAGAGACCCACCCACACTATATTAACAAGAAGAGACCCACCCACTCTATACTACCAACAGGAGACCCACCCACACTATAATACCAACAAGAGACCCACCCACGCTACAAAACCAAGAAGAGACCCACCCACACTATACTATCAAAAGACCCACCCACACTATATTAACAAGAAGAGACCCACCCACACTATAATACCAACAAGAGACCCACCCACGCTATAATACCAACAAGAGACCCACCCACACTATAATACCAACAAGAGACCCACCCACACTATAATACCAACAAGAGACCCACCCACACTATAATACCAACAAGAGACCCACCCACGCTACAAAACCAAGAAGAGACCCACCCACACTATACTATCAAAAGACCCACCCACACTATACAACCAAGAGTCCCACCCGCACTAAATTACCAAGAAGAGGCCCACCCACACTAAATTACCAAGAAGATACCCAACCACACTATACTACCTAGAAAAGACCCACCCACACTATACTACCAACAAGAAACCCACCACACTATACTACCAAGAAGAGACCCACCACACTATACTACCAAGAAGAGACTCACCCACACTATAATACTAAGAGACCCACCCACACTATATTACCAAGAGACCCACCCACACTATATTACCAAGAGACCCACCCACACTATACTACCAAGAGACCCACCCACACTATACTACCAAGAGACCCACCACACTATATTACCAAAAAGAGACCCGCCCACACTATACTACCAAGAGACCCACCCACCCTATATTACCAAGAAAAGACCCACCACACTATATTACCAAGAAGAGACCCACCACACTATATTACCAAGAAGAGACCCACCACACTATACTACCAAGAAGAGACTCACCCACACTATAATACCAAGAAGAGACCCACCACACTATATTACCAAGAAGAGACCCACCACACTATATTACCAAGAAGAGACCCACCCACCCTATAATACCAAGAAGAGACCCACCACACTATATTACCAAGAAGAGACCCACCACACTATATTACCAAGAAGAGACCCACCCACCCTATAATACCAAGAAGAGACCCACCACACTATACTACCAAGAAGAGACCCACCACACTATATTACCAAGAAGAGACCCACCACACTATACTACCAAGAAGAGACCCACCCACCCTATATTACCAAGAAGAGACCCACCACACTATACTACCAAGAAGAGACCCACCCACCCTATATTACCAAAAAGAGACCCACCACACTATACTACCAAGAAGAGACCCACCCACACTATACTACCAAGAAGAGACCCACCCACACTATACTACCAACAAGAGACCCACCACACTATACTACCAAGAAGAGACCCACCCACCCTATATTACCAAGAAGAGACCCACCCACACTATACTACCAAGAAGAGACCCACCACACTATATTACCAAGAAGAGACCCACCCACACTATACTACCAAGAAGAGACCCACCCACACTATACTACCAACAAGAGACCCACCACACTATATTACCAAGAAGAGACCCACCCACCCTATATTACCAAGAAGAGACCCACCACACTATACTACCAAGAAGAGACCCACCACACTATAGTACCAAGAAGAGACCCACCCACCCTATATTACCAAGAAGAGACCCACCACACTATATTACCAAGAAGTGACCCACCACACTATATTACCAAGAAGAGACTCACCCACACTATAGTACCAAGAAGAGACCCACCCACCCTATATTACCAAGAAGAGACCCACCACACTATATTACCAAGAAGAGACCCACCACACTATATTACCAAGAAGAGACCCACCCACACTATACTACCAAGAAGAGACCCACCACACTATACTACCAAGAAGAGACCCACCACACTATACTACCAAGAAGAGACTCACCACACTATACTACCAAGAGACCCACCACACTATATTACCAAGAAGAGACCCACCACACTATACTACCAAGAAGAGACCCACCACACTATATTACCAAGAAGAGACCCACCACACTATATTACCAAGAGACCCACCACACTATACTACCAAGAAGAGACCCACCACACTATACTACCAAGAGACCCACCACACTATACTACCAAGAGACCCACCACACTATACTACCAAGAAGAGACCCACCACACTATATTACCAAGAAGAGACCCACCCACACTATACTACCAAGAAGAGACCCACCACACTATACTACCAAGAAGAGACCCACCACACTATACTACCAAGAAGAGACCCACCACACTATACTACCAAGAGACCCACCACACTATATTACCAAGAAGAGACCCACCACACTATATTACCAAGAAGAGACCCACCACACTATATTACCAAGAGACCCACCACACTATACTACCAAGAAGAGACCCACCACACTATACTACCAAGAAGAGACCCACCACACTATACTACCAAGAAGAGACCCACCACACTATACTACCAAGAAGAGACCCACCACACTATATTACCAAGAAGAGACCCACCACACTATACTACCAAGAGACCCACCACACTATACTACCAGGGGCCACCTCAAAAGGGTACAAATGTTACAGAACTTTCAGATGTAATTATATTATGTAGAATTGACATGCTTCATTAACACCTTATTTGAAAACTCCTTATTAATGATCTTGAATCCAATTTGTTATGAAGGTTGTTTTTACGACTGGTTTCCTAACAGTGTTATGACTGGTTTCCTAAAGGTGTTATGACTGGTTTCCTAAAGCTGTTATGACTAGTTTCCTAAAGGTGTTATGACTGGTTTCCTAAAGGTGTTATGACTGGTTTCCTAAAGGTGTTATGACTGGTTTCCTAAAGGTGTTATGACTGGCTTCATAAAGGTGTTATGACTGGTTTCCTAAAGGTGTTATGACTGGTTTCATAAAGGTGTTATGACTGGTTTCCTAAAGGTGTTATGACTGGTTTCCTAAAGGTGTTATGAATGGTTTCCTAAAGGTGTTATGACTGGTTTCATAAAGGTGTTATGACTGGTTTCCAAAAGGTGTTATGACTGGTTTCCTAAAGGTGTTATGAATGGTTTCATAAAGGTGTTATGACTGGTTTCATGTGTTATGAATGCCTTATATATCCCCCCTATTGTAAAGTGTTACCAATGCTTCTCTGTCATGTAGGATTTAGAATCATATCAGTTCTATTCATCACGTTTCTATTTGCAACAGACAGAGTTTCACCTCACTGATACAGAATGTCAGATAGAAATACATGTTGTAGAACAGACATGCTTCTCTGTCATGTAGAATCGAGAATCATATCAGCTCTATTCGTTACGTTTCGAGATAAGAGAGCACGCAGCATGAGCCAGACTGTGGGGTGTGTCAGCAGACCAGGCAGCTCCTCGAAGGGCCTTTTTCTCATTCTGGTCTCTCTTCTCTCCTCCGGAAAGCGATAAGTGGTTGAGTGGCCGAGGAGAGTGTCAATTTGTTTAGTGGGTGAACGGAAGAGTCCTCCCCACCTCGATAGCCACGTTTCATGGAGGATAGTCGTGCGTGTCCTACCTGAGTCCTTCACGGAAGAGTTTTGATATCTGCCACACCCCCTTTGAAGCAATTGTTGTTTTCTCAAAGGAGTAAAGCTTGCAAACATTTTTTTTTAAATGATATGCTACTTATCCTTTTACTTATTTATAAAATGTCTTGTAGAACTAACAAGTGCATTTTCATCCACGTTGCTTCTTCCTCGCCACCTCTCCTCGATTACCTTTGACATTTTTCAAGATAAGGCACGATTGGAAGGAGGAGAGAGAAGACAGAGGTTGAGCAAATCCAATTGAGAAAAGGCCAATGACTCAGCCACTATCAATAGCACGTGTCCTCGCCCCTGTGGGATCATATGCTCCAGAGTGAAGGTTCCCTTAGGTACAGATCTAGGATCAGCTTCCCCTTCCCCAATCCTTAACCATTAGTGGGGAAAATGCTAAACTGACCCAAGATCAGGGTCTAGGGGCAACTTCACCGTGCTCCCGATCACTCAACACAGAGGTATCACCATTGGCTAATTGAGATGTCTGTCTCAGCTCCAAGCCCCTCCCTACACATGTAATTTGGCTCGAGGTAGGAGAGGTCCACTGAACCTCAGATCTAGGATTGGATTACCTTATTCTACAATTCAAACCATAACCAATTGGAGGATGAAAAATATCTGATGTTGTGTCAGCGGTTAGGGTTTAGTAACTTCCATCTACACTCCTGTTGCTCGGCTGTGATAGCAGAGCATGGCATAAGCGAGGAGACTCACTTGGGTGGTTAGACCAAAGACACGCCCACCCATTCAACCCTTCTTCCCTGCTACCCTACATTGAGACGTGCTCGTCGTAAAATTAGTGTAGTCAGCAAAGTACAGAGGGGTGGAATGCTTTGAGGTGGATAAGGGTTAAGAGTATGACCCCCCCACCCCCCACCCAAGGAGAGAGAGTGTAGTAGGGGTCAAACTTCAGAACGTGACATCTCAATGATAAGTATGAAGAGGCAGGCTTAGGCCAGGGCGGTAGGCAGAGCTTTTTGAGCATGGAACGAGGGTAAAGTAAACCATTTAGGAGCGCAAAACTGCCCATCACAAAAAAATTGTCCGACTGTCAACATTGATAGTATGAATTTCCCATCATTCATAATGTACTATCATAACAACATAAGAATATGAGGATGGAAATTAAATACAAAGCGCAAAAAAAACCAAAGAAATTTAAATAAATAAGACATTCGCAAGAGACAGAGCCATAGTACTCACAGTTCTCTCCAATCCATTATCTACTCCGAGTTCCTAGCCACAAATTGTAGACGTGACTATACTTGTGCTTTCTCATAATCATCACAGTATAGAGCCGGTGTATTCCATAGTCCCGACGAGCGAGGACTGTTCAGGAGGGGTGGGATAGTTTTTAATGAGGGGGGAGGAGAAATTATTACGCTCCAAACGGAGGGGGAGTTGTGAAAACCGGTGAAGTTGGAAGAGGTGGGGCTGACGCATGGCAACGGGTGTCAGTGGTGGCAAACGTGGCTCAGAGTACAGCGGTCCCGGCGAGGGGGAAGAGGGTCACAAAGTTTTAGGTGATTTTAGCTGATTGAGGAACGAGTAGAATAAGGTTTGGTGCAACCTTGAGACCGATCATCTTTTTTTCCCAATAGTCACCTTTGCGCAGTGTGATGACAATGTGCTCAAGCCAGTAAAATTCTCCCAGGTACAGAAACGCAGTCCAGAAAGTAGAAGTGCCTCCTCTCAGTTTGTTCCTGGATTACAAACGTTTTGCAGTTCTGTCACCACAGCTCTACAGACAAACATCTCGTCTTTCCCTTCTCCATTCTTTCTCCTCTGGTCTTCAGCTCTCCTCTGTTCTTATATCAACACCTTTCCTTTTTGTTCCCCTTCTTCGCTGCGATCTTCTTCTCCACGTGTAAACTCCCAACACACACCTTCCAATAGCGCTCTCTCTCTATTGCGGTTTTCCTCTCCCTCTCTCGATCCATCTAAGCACTCCTGCCTGCCTTCTCTCAATCCCTATTCACTCATTAACCACTCCCTCTTCCTCTTTTTCACCTCTCTCTCTCTCTCTCTCTCTCTCTCTCGCTCTGGTAACCCTTCAGTCTCTTCACCTCTGCAGCGCTCTCACGCCTCGCCGTACCGCTCCTCCTCTCTCCTGCCAGTAAGGCACTGGGAGACGGTGCAACTCCAGGAGAGGGATGAACGGAAAAGAGGGAAAGAAACGAGAGAAAACCCACTGGGAGGTGGGGAAAGAGTACATTCCTGCTCCCGCTGTTGCTGGGAAACAATGGCAGTAGTCCAAGCGTTTCTCCTCTCTTCTCCCCTCTCCAGTCTTTCCCTCCCTCTGTCTCGCTCACCTTCCCCCCTCTCTCATGCACTCACTTGCTCACTCTTCCTCTTCAGCCCAGCCTCTTTTCCACCCCTTCCTGCAGTGTCGGTACACAGCTGCTGTGAAAACTGCTGGTGATCGTCTACGTGCTCCTCAGGCACACTGCATGAATACTTCCTGAGATGACAGAAGCTCCCTTCCCATTCTACCCGGGCTTCAAACACATTTGGTTAGTGGGTGTATGTGTGTGTTCACATGTATGTGTATGTGTGTGCCCACATGAACTGCACTTGTGTACGTGAGTGAAGAGTGAGTGAGTGAGTGAGTGAGTGAGTGAGTGAGTGAGTGAGTGAGTGAGTGAGTGAGTGAGTGAGTGAGTGAGTGACTGAGTGACTGAGTGAGTGAGTGAGAGAGTGAGTGATGTGTTTGTATGTACCTTTTATATCTTTCAGTGTATGACTGACATAAAACAACAGATTATCAAGAGGACGATACAACATTAAGTCAGAAAGACAGGTCAGAGACAGTTAATCAAGGGTTTATATAGAGAGGTCAGAGACAGGTAATAAAGGGTTTATATAGAGAGGTCAGAGACAGTTAATAAAGGGTTTATATAGAGAGGTCAGAGACAGTTAATAAAGGGTTTATATAGAGAGGTCAGAGACAGTTAATAAAGGGTTTATATAGAGAGGTCAGAGACAGTTAATAAAGGGTTTATATAGAGAGGTCAGAGACAGTTAATAAAGGGTTTATATAGAGAGGTCAGAGACAGTTAATAAAGGGTTTATATAGAGAGGTCAGAGACAGTTAATAAAGGGTTTATATAGAGAGGTCAGAGACAGTTAATAAAGGGTTTATATAGAGAGGTCAGAGACAGTTAATAAAGGGTTTATATAGAGAGGTCAGAGACAGTTAATCAAGGGTTTATATAGAGAGGTCAGAGACAGTTAATCAAGGGTTTATATAGAGAGGTCAGAGACAGTTAATAAAGGGTTTATATAGAGAGGTCAGAGACAGTTAATAAAGGGTTTATATAGAGAGGTCAGAGACAGTTAATAAAGGGTTTATATAGAGAGGTCAGAGACAGTTAATAAAGGGTTTATATAGAGAGGTCAGAGACAGTTAATCAAGGGTTTATATAGAGAGGTCAGAGACAGTTAATCAAGGGTTTATATAGAGAGGTCAGAGACAGTTAATAAAGGGTTTATATAGAGAGGTCAGAGACAGTTAATAAAGGGTTTATATAGAGAGGTCAGAGACAGTTAATAAAGGGTTTATATAGAGAGGTCAGAGACAGTTAATAAAGGGTTTATATCAAGGATAGATTGGGTTGGATGGATGGATGGATGGATGGGGTTGGATGGATGGATGGATGGATGGATTGGGTTGGATGGATGGATAGATTGGGTTGGATGGATGGATAGATTGGGTTGGATGGATGGATGGATGGATGGATGGATGGGGTTGGATGGATGGATGGATGGATTGGGTTGGATGGATGGATGGATGGATGGATGGATGGATGGATGGATGGATGGATGGATGGGGTTGGATGGATGGATGGATGGATTGGGTTGGATGGATGGATGGATGGATGGATGGATTGGGTTGGATTGATAGATTGGGTTGGAAGGATAGATTGTGTTGGATGGATGGATGGATGGATTGGGTTGGATTGATAGATTGGGATAGATGGATGGATTGGGTTGGATGGATGGATGGATGGATCGGGTTGGATGGATGGATGGATAGATTGGGTTGGATGGATGGATGGATGGATGGATCGGGTTGGATGGATGGATGGATTGGGCTAGGTTGGATGGATAGATTGGGTTGGATGGATGGATAAATGGATTGAGTTGGATGGATGACAGTTTATAAGGATAAACCAATGCTCTTACAAAGAGCAAACAATAGCAGTAGACAGACAGAGGTTCAGGGTGTTTTGGGACACTAATATCCGCATGAGTCGATTAATCAGCGCGTGGCTCAGGATCCTGAGACAATTTGATTCTTTAATAGAAATGGAAGACCAGTACTGCCTCTACAACTATGATGAGAGCACTGCACATGCTAAACACACGGATGTAATATCACGTATTTGCAGTGGCGTGCCGTGGGCCTGGGGCCTGGGCCTTCAGTGAGGTCCTACACAGTCCCACCCGAATTAATCCACCTCTTATTACCATCATTATGATGCCATGGCTCTAGACACTATACATTTAGACAGAAACGCCGTATAACCAGGCGTTGCGTCACCTTGAAATTGACAAAAATTGACACAATCAATTGGTAAACAGTGTTTACCCAAAAACATGACACAATCAATGAGTCTTTTCAATATTTCCCTATTTTTCTTCACCTTTTCATTGTGCAGCTCCGTTGCCCTGCACGCTTGTTCGTTGAGCTGTAGATCCACTCGGGTGTCCCATTCGACATTCAATAGAGTTCAAATTCAATGACATTCAATAGAGTTCAAATGCAATGACATTCAATAGAGTTCAAATGCAATGACATTGTAGTAACATTCATTATGCACTCTTGAACGACATAGAGGAAACCGAAGTAACTAGCGCTAGCCTTCTTTCCTTTTGAGTCAGTACTAATGAGGCCGTTGGTCAACATGATAGTGCTAAAGTAGAGCTCTCTATCTTGAAGCATCACCAAGGATCAAGGATCCGCAATGGCACACTCACATGATTTTACATCTGTCATGTCTTAAGACAAAAGATGAGTTAATTCAGATGAGGGATGGAAAGGGAGAAGAGTAATGGATTCGTAGTGTATATACGGTCCTAAACATCGGTCTGGTGTCAATGGAACTCCTTTTCAACTCTGTCAAATTAGCAAGAGCAATTCGTCCACCCTGACCACAGCCACTAGCTTGTTGTCACTAGCTTTCACAATCCCCCATCAGGCTTTGGGTTTCAGCTAAATAAAGATTCTTCCTGTTAACCACTAAGGACACTTCTATACTTCCACTCTCCCTCTCTCGTGTTGTCACTTCAACAAGGGGACCAGTCAGAATAGGCAGCTGCTCGCCCAAGACTTCAGACTGACTACTTCCTTTCTCTGCCTCTAAGGTTTGACCAATGATGGTCTAAACAGCTACAGTTGAAGTCGGAAGTTTACATACACCTTAGCCAAATACATTTAAACTCAGTTTTCACAATTCCTGACATTTAATCCTAGTAACAATTCCCTGTCTTAGGTCAGTTAGGATCACCACTTTAGTTTAAGAATGTGAAATGTCAGAATAATAGTAGAGAGAATGATTTATTTCAGCTTTTATTTCTTTCATCACATTCCCAGTGGGTCAGAAGTTTACATACACTCAATTAGTATTTGGTAGCATTGCCTTTAAATTGTTTAACTTGTGTCAAAAGTTTTGGGTAGCCTTCCACAAACTTCCCACAATAAGTTGGGTGAATTTTCTTTCTGAGGTCTTGGCTGATTTCTTTTGATTTTCCAATGATGTCAAGCAAAGAGGCACTGTGTTTGAAGTGGAGTCAGTAGAGTCAGTAGCGTTAGTAGAGTCAGTAGAGTTAGTAGAGTCAGTAGTTAGCAGAGTCAGAAGTTAGTAGAGTTGGTAGAGTCAGTAGAGTTAGTAGCGTCAGTAGAGTCAGTAGTTAGTAGAGTCAGCAGAGATTGTAGAGTCAGCAGAGTTAGTAGAGTCAGTAGAGTTAGTAGAGTCAGTAGTTAGCAGAGTCAGTAGTTAGTAGAGTTGGTAGAGTCAGTAGAGTCAGTAGAGTTAGTAGAGTCAGTAGTTGGTAGAGTCAGTAGTCAGTAGAGTTAGTAGAGTCAGTAGAGTTACTAGTTAGTAGAGTCAGCAGAGTTAGTAGAGTCAGTAGACTTAGTAGAGTTAGTAGTCAGTAGAGTCAGTAGAGTCAGTAGTTAGTAGAGTCAGGAGAGTCAGTAGAGTTAGTAGAGTCAGTAGTTAGCAGAGTCAGGAGAGTCAGGAGAGTCAGGAGAGTCAGAAGAGGAAGTAGAGTCAGTAGAGTTAGTAGAGTCAGTAGTTAGTAGAGTCAGTAGAGTCAGTAGAGTTAGTAGAGTCCGTAGTTAGCAGAGTCAGTAGAGTCAGTAGTTAGTATTGTTGATAGAGTCAGAAGAGTTAATAGCGTCAGTAGAGTCAGTAGTTAGAAGAGTCAGTAGAGTCAGTAGTTAGTAGAGTCAGTAGCATTAGTAGTCAGTAGAGAAAGTAGAGTCAGTAGTTAGTAGAGTTGGTAGAGTCAGTAGTGTTAGTAGCGTCAGTAGTCAGTAATTAGTAGAGTCAGGAGAGTAGGTATAGTTAGTAGAGTTAATAGCATCAGTAGAGTCAGTACTTAGTAGAGTCAGTAGAGTTAGTAGAGTCTAGAGTTAGTAGAGTCAGTAGCTAGTGAAGTCAGTAGAGTCAGTAGTTAGTAGAGTCAGTAGTTAGTAGTCAGTAGAGTTAGAAGAGTCAGTAGCTAGTGAAGTAAATAGAGTCAGTAGTTAGTAGTCAGTAGTGTTAGTAGAGTCAGTAGAGTTAGTAGAATCAGTAGTTCATAGAGTCAGTAGAGTCAGTAGTTAGTAGAGTCAGAAGAGTTCATAGAGTCAGTAGAGTTAGAAGAGTCAGTAGAGTTAGTAGAGTCAGTAAAGTCAATACTTAGTAGAGTCAGTAGAGTTAGTAGAGTTAGTAGTCAGTAGAGTTGGAGTCAGTAGAGTCAGTAGAGTCAGTAGAGTCAGAGTTAATAGAGTCAGTAGAGTCTGTAGAGTAAGAGTCAGTAGAGTCAGTAGAGTCAGTAGTCAGTAGAGTCATTCGAGTCAGTAAAGTCATTCGAGTCAGTAGAGTTAGTAGTCAGTAGAGTTGGAGTCAGTAGAGTCAGTAGAGTTAGTAGAGTCAGAGTCAATAGAGTCACTAGAGTCAGTAGAGTTAGTAGTCAGTAGTTAGCAGAGTCAGAAGAGTCAGTAGAGTCAGTAGTTAGTAGAGTCAGTAGTTAGTAGAGTCAGTAGCGAGTAGAGTCATTAGAGTTAGTAGAGTCAGTAGTTAGCAAAGTCAGTAGTTAGTAGAGTCAGTAGCGAGTAGAGTCAGTAGAGTCAGTAGTTAGTAGAGTTGGTAGAGTCAGCAGAGTTAGCAGTGTCATTAGTGGAGTCAGTAGATTTAGTAGAGTCAGTAATGTTGGTAGAGTCAGTAGAGTTAGAGTCAGTAGAGTCAGTAGAGTTAGAGTCAGTAGAGTTAGTAGAATCAGTAGAGTTAGAGTCAGTAGAGTTAGTACAGTCAGTAGAGTTAGAGTCAGTAGAGTCAGTTCTGGTCTTAATACACCGATATAGATTTTTAGCAGAGGTCATATATTGTGTAAATTGCATTTCGAAAAGAGAAAAAATCCTTTCACAAACTATATTTTTAATGGAGCCATTATTTCCTTCATTTTGATTTCATCTTTTATGGGACTTTTATAGTATTACAAATATGTTACGTATAACTCTGTCTGATCTGTCCTCCTCAATGGCAAGGTTGCACTTTCCCGAACCAAGGTTTAGAAACAGCAAAATCCAGACCAGCCAGCTCATCTTTTCTGTCCACCATTATGTCCCTCGTGATGAAACCCATATCGTCGTCCTAGCCTTCTGGCAAACACGAGCCCCCACAGATTGACAGTCTGATGTATGCTGCGTGACATGCATGCATTACCCAGACTGTGATATATGTTCAACAGCTAGCTGGATGGACGCCTTGAAATAACCCAGATGCCACGCGAACACGAGAGCTCTGTTGTGTCTTAAAGTTTCTGGCAGACATGGTATAGAAGTGGTTTCTCTGACCAAGGCCATAGGGGTATGGGGGACATATGGAGACATATAGAGGAGGGCTGTTGGATTGATGTGGGTGTCTGTTCTCTTTCTCTTCCCATGCAGTGGAAGGGAGCTCCAGTTGTTGTGTCCTTCCAGGAGCTGTGCACAAACTGATTATGGTTGTGGTCGAATTAAGTAATGAAGATACATTTAATGCTGGTTGCGATCTATAGCTATGATGCTGGTTAGTTCTTAACCAATCAGGGTCACACAGAGTGTTTCTTGGTAGTCTTAAACAAATTTACTTTGAAACAAAAGTGTACACCTCACACACATGGTTATGGGCTTAAAAAAAAGAAGACACCTGTACCAGGTCATATATAGAGTTGAAATGTATTTTACATTTTGAGTTTGCAGTCCAGCGTTATATTTTATATACATCACAGACTACTGAAATATGACAAAACCGTTTGACATAGAAACACCGGATTTTTGGCGGCTTTAAAAAAAAAAAAGTTTATTAATTATGAAATTATAAAAAAATATGAATAACATTCCACCCATGAGGCCACTAGGTCATTTGCCTGCAGGAAATGGCTACGCTGTATTATTTGGTCAGAGTCTACGAGGTTGGACAAAGGCCTTCCATATGATATTGAGCAACTCACACACAGTACATTTATACTGACTACACACCCACACCAACACACCCACTGACTACACACCCACTCACAAACAGTGATGTGACATTCAAACTTGAAACGTAAGGTCTTCCATGCTAATGTTGAGGTGAGATCTGAAACAATGAAAGATAAAACTCCCAGAACTTCCACTTCACCATGAGGAGGTTAGGAAACTGCATTGGTTTTAGTGTTGTTGTCTTGAGCTCTGTGGGAACGAGCAGCTTGACCTCTCAACAGTAACTCCATCATCCAGATAGCGCAGGAAGCAGGTCACAAATCAGTGCTGGAGATTTTGTGTAGACGTGTCAGAAACTGGGGCGCTCATCACCCCTCCATCCATCCCATCATTCCTCTAAAACTGTTCTGGCCTTCAGTGAAACCTCACACGTTTCCTGAGAGAGCCATCAAACACATCCAGATGCTTGGCCTAAACATTTCCACAAGCGGCTCATGGTGAGTGTTGTGAGGAGTGAATGAGAGATTCCATATGTCTCCCCCCAACTGAGACGAGACAGATACTGTAGTTTTGTTGAATTATGGAGGGTCTTCTAGTATCGCCTCCTTCATGTCTCCGGTTTTGATCCCGACTGAAACTGAATACTATATGAGCCCATTTTCATGTAAAAAAAAAATGCATATTTCCATTATCTGGGACTCCCTCCATTTCCTTTATCAGGGGGAATTAATTAATATCAAATAAGGTGTGGGCAATGAGGAAAATGACACTCCCTCCTTCATCCTCTGTGTTCTAGATCCCTCTCATTCCCTCCTGTTTCCTCTGGGTTCTAGATCCCTCTCATTCCCTCCTTCATCCTCTGTGTTCTAGATCCCTCTCATTCCCTCCTGTTTCCTCTGTGTTCTAGAACCCTCCCATTCCCTCCTGTTTCCTCTGTGTTCTAGAACCCTCCCATTCCCTCCTGTTTCCTCTGTGTTCTAGATCCCTCCTGTTTCCTCTGTGTTCTAGAACACTCCCATTCCCTCCTGTTTCCTCTGTGTTCTAGATCCCTCTCATTCTTCCTCTGTGTTCTAGATCCCTCCCATTCTCTCCTTCATCCTCTGAGTTCTAGATCCCTCCCATTCTCTCATTCATCCTCTGTGTTCTAGATCCCTCTCATTCCCTCCTGTGTTCTAGAACGCTCCCATTTCCTCCTGTTTCCTCTGTGTTCTAGATCCCTCCCATTCTCTCCTTCATCCTCTGTGTTCTAGATCCCTCTCATTCTTCCTCTGTGTTCTAGATCCCTCCCATTCTCTCCTTCTTCCTCTGTGTTCTAGATCCCTCCAATGCTCTCCTTCTTCCTCTGTGTTCTAGATCCCTCCAATGCTCTCCTTCTTCCTCTGTGTTCTAGATCCCTCCCATTCTCTCCTTCTTCCTCTGTGTTCTAGAACACTCCCATTCTCTCCTTCTTCCTCTGTGTTCTAGATCCCTCCAATGCTCTCCTTCTTCCTCTGTGTTCTAGATCCCTCCAATGCTCTCCTTCTTCCTCTGTGTTCTAGATCCCTCCCATTCTCTCCTTCATCCTCTGTGTTCTAAAACACTCCCATCCTCTCCTTCCTCTTCTGTGCTCCCTCTACCATGAACAGCATGTAACAGCTAATGTATATGATGTCAGATGCCATTGAGGGGAGAAAGGGGATTTTGACATGTGACCTTGCCGCCATGGCATTTCAACGATAATTGCGAGAGAAGGTCTCCCGTCGAGTGTCCACGACACCTGCCAAACCCAGTACGGGCCACTGCTTGGCCCCCTGTTTAGGCCTTTGTCTTGATTCTCTGGGACAGCTGCTTTCACGTGGCGTGTGCTATTAGGCCACCTCCCAGGGCCTAAAATGAACACCCGCCACCCACGACCCACCAAATGTGGGTAGATTTTGGTA